>NC_056746.1:817437941-817467941 GCF_019279795.1 Protopterus annectens
TTGCATATCACAACAGTGGTACCATAGGGATATGCATGTGATGCACATGCCACAGGTATAGTAGGGTGTTGCATTGCATTACCACACCTATGGGCGACAACAACAATATCTGTACTACTGTGTGGCAATCTGTATTGTAATATGAGTATGTGGCCTTGGAATGGTGTACCCTACAGATATGCACACATACACACACGTGGCAAAGCTCAATGGGATTTCCATGCCTACCAATCCATTGTTACAACACTGTTGTGCTGGTACTGCAAGGCACACATAGCTGTTAGGGAGAGGAGTGTAACAGGCTATATATTATGTTAATGGGGTTGAGAGGCACCACACACTATACAAGTTGTACAAATAGGCATCCCCCCAGCCAAACATGTCCACCCTGCAATACACTACCAAGTGTTGGAGATCCCATAACCAGGGCCTGTGACAACATGGGCACACGATGTTACCTGTATTACAATCCACCTGTATGATGTCAGGCTGGTATTGGTAACATATCATGCAGTATAGTCTGGCTCCCATGGGTAATGTATTATGTGGAAGCCATCAACATTCCCAGAATACAGATACACAGACAAGCAGATACAGGTATACATATTTATATATATTTATATATATATATATATATATATATATATATATATATATACAGGTATACATATTTATATATATATATATATATATATATATATATATATATATATATGTATACATGTGACTACACATACACACGCAGATGACTGGACACTGTATTTGCCACCCATACAAATGACAATCGTTGCCTGTAACATGCACCCACAGAGAGGTCATAGGTAAAACACCACCCACAGGTTTGCAGACATGGATACCTTTAATCGTGTACTATTACAGTTCTACATGCCATGCCATATAGCTGTTCAGACACTGACAACTATGTTAACGGAGTGATGCTACTGTGGACCAGTTACATTAATACAGCAGTCTGGAAAGGTTCACAACTGTTGCTGTCCAGGCCAAGCCATTCACATTGTACAATAGGAAAGACACACTGGGCCACAGGATACCTAACAATCAACAGTATGTAATGCAGGTGTGTAGTTCAGAAGCCTCTATCTACACACTGTACAAACTCAGTAGGTGGTATAGATGTCATATGACCCCATGGGTTGTAACTCCTACATAACATGGCATAACTGACACCATCACAAGCACACCAACAAACAGAACAGTTTGTATGGCAGGGGGCAGTAGTCCTGCATTTCCCAGATCCATATTAGTAATGTATATATAGGTGAAGTACATGGTACTGTACATCCAGACACCGTAAGGCAGCTCAGCCCTGATACCCCCACATTTTGTAGCAGCCTAGGTAATTTATGGTGCCCCCCCCTAGACTCAATAATACAGGGCCATAAACTACTGTTACATACACTGGGGTCTGCAGTGCATAAGGGCACACATGTATTGTGTAGGTGATACCCACACATATATGGCCCCAGCCCCACCGTATGTGTGGGGGTTACAACAGCAGTGGACTGATGGCAGCACTGGCAGTGTGTAATACTCCCAGCCCACTATGGATCAACCATTGACATCATGACATATGTGCAAAACTTGGTATGTAGGTGACGGACAGAGGCTGGAATACAGGCACATATGTGGACAAATGTTGCCATACACTACACAAGGTGCTGGTGTTACAGGATAGTCTGTAACATACCCTTAGTCAGGGAATTGAGGGTAGAGGCGGTCATGGATGTAGCCATGTACTGATAGCACACAACACACACACTGCCAGTGTAATATCTGACACAAGACCTGTGTGGTGGACAGACAAGACATAAAAGCATAGCTCTGGCTGGCATGAGGATAGGCCCACAGTTGTGTGCTATGCAGACAGGCTGCATTCCACAGCAAACTAGTATGTACACCCACACACTGTAACCCCAGTACTATACGAAGCATAACACAACTCTACTCGTAGTCTGTCTGTAGTTCCTGATCCTCCTACAAATATGTGGCTGCCCTGAGTGTGCCGGTTCTTCTGTAAGGGGTATTGCTACATGCTGTCAGTAGTACTGCTGCCCACACACAGGATGGATGTCCATCTCATAGGAGATGTAATGGGACCACACACACATGATGTGGGGATCTATAGTAAGTGGTTTCCATGGCAGTGTTAATTGGGTGTAGTACAAATGTGTAATCATGTATGTCTGGCTAACCAGATAAGTATATGTACATATATTCCCATCATATGTCCTGGACATGAAATGTAGGCCAACCCCAGCCCGTATGTTCCCAATGTCATAGTTGCAGGGGATGTCAGGTATGTATAGCAAGTATACTAGTAGACTATTGCTACTGTCATTGGGATTGTTTTCACAGACATGGTATGTGTGGTAGGTCACATCTGCTAATAACATGTGTGCCATTGGTTACTGAAAGACATCCAAAGGACATCCTTGTACAGTACCACTGCTAGCACGTAATGCCACTGTGGACAGCAGCAGAGATAAAGGCAATATATATGTGGAGGGTCTGACACAGTCTGTACAGTCCAGGGGTATACACATAAGCCCTTAGTGCTACACATGTGTACCATGCCTGGCAATATGGATGTAGACAGCCATGTAGATGGGTATAACACATAACGACCAGTATATGATGTCCACCATAGGTCATGCATTCACACACCCCTGCCTGGCCTGACACAGTATGACCACTGGTACAGGGGTGCCATGGCCACATACTACCCAGTAGGTACTGACATACATCTGTACTGCATTCCACTGCCCTGTCTGACATACATGACTGTTAAGGGAGGGCCGGCAGCAGGACATCTGGCTAGTATCTGCACATGACATCCCACTGGGTAAGTACACTAAGCTGTTAGGCATTTCACAATGCACTGTGCAGCCTGCAGGCAGACTGGCTCAACACTGGCCTACATCTCCTAAGGAGGAATGCACATGTACCTGCATATAAAGCAGGCTCAACAGGCATGTCACAGCACAGGGTAAGATACAACTGTGTGAAAGTGCATATCCACAACCAGTGCGAACACAGCCACAGCCACATATGGTTAGCGAGCATGGTATTACAGTATATGGACTGTGTGTTCTACACCATCCTCATATGTGCCACTCACAGACTGACCTTACATATACTGGCCTGCTACACAGTTTGGTCTAGTGGCTGTCTGTGGTATGGGACATGTGTTTATGGCCCTACAAACATGTACACCACTACAGTACCACTACAGTACCATACAGTGGGGCAGCATGTAACATCTGATAGCAGGGGAATGAGAACAAGGTCATCTACCACAGTCTGTACACAGGCTAAGGTACATATCAACACTACACATACTTTCAACATTCACCATAGGAACACAGACCTCAGTACTGTATGAACATCCACAGAATGTGCAGGTAATGTCATGTAATGTAACTCCTACTGTACATAACATGTGTAGCAGTCAGATATATCAGTGGCTTGTTCTCAGATATGATGCCACAAATTATGGTGTACAGCACATATGCACCACTTCATGCGTGACATATGTACAAAGGTTGACAGAGGTATGGCTGGAAGCACATACACAGGGCTAATATTGACATGTTGCTGTGATAACCACATACATTTACTGCTGTTACAGGGTTGTTGCAACATATGTCCTTTGAGGGATATGACGTCTATGACTATCAAAACTTTCTCCATCTACTGACTGCAATCCTCACACTACCTTCTGCAGTCGATAGCTAGATGCTCCATGGGTGACACATGCAACCACAGACACAACACTGCCCAGGCTGCAGATGACCCTGTAGATGGGGATTCCCCATAAACATGGAACTGACATGGCAGGTATTGAGACATGTACAACAGCCATAGCCACACAAACACTGTTAAAGCAACATTACTCCAAATGCAGTATAGTGGCCCTTACAGTCTGTAGTCAGGTCAGGCACATACCCCTCCTATTTGTTGCACTGTTTCCACAGTGTATGTTGTTAGAGGTACACCACAATCCATCTAAGATGCTGTTTGCCACACAACAGATCTAGTTCCTGCTCACAGTGGATGAAAAGGGCCACCACCACCATGATGTTCCTAGGTATTGGAGTGTGTTTCAATACAATTGGCTATGGGAATGTTACTACAGCTGTTTTACATGCAATCAGCTAGGGGAGGGCTGCGATTTGTGCAGAGGCCATCAGCTGATCATGAGCATCACTTACATTACACATGCTGCTGCCTAAGCAAAACAGGTGTAGATCTCCATGTCCACCTGAGAGGGGGTGGGGACACAGACAGAGGCAAATACATGTCAGGGAGGAGTGGGATGGTAAAACTGAAGCATGTTTGTGTCACACACCTACCAGCACAGGATATCAAACCCCTGACAACTATGTAGTGCTAGCACAGTTCGATGCAATTATTGGATGCACCACATGGGTTACCTATTGTGGAGCACTCAGAACATATATGTGATGGTGAGTGACATCTGCAACAGGGATACAGTAGCTGTATAGTAGGTGAAATACATGTGCCTGTCGGCATGAACAGGTGCCAGCGTCAACATAGCCACACTCTCACAAGGACACACACACATTGACACACATGGCAGGGCCAGGTGTACAACTCATTGGTGGTGGGATTGCCACATCACATCACTGTGCAGGTATCCCATGCACCACACAGGTCATACAGGGGCTGTATGGGTGAAGGGAATGGGAAGGTGTCTGACATCAGACAGCATGCTGCAGTATGCCCATGGGGGTTGTAGGGAATGTGGATGTGAACATCTGCAGCATGCAACACACACACAGGGTGCCAGTACTGACATGCATGGGTGCATGTCTACACAGGTGTGTGGTGTTCGACTGCACCAGCCGGCTGTCCAAGGCTTGGCGATGGGTGTATCTTGGCATCAGACCACATGACAATGGTCTGCATTGTGGCTCAGGGATGTAGTGTCTGCATTTGCCCACACAGGCAGGAATTGTATCCCCCCATCCGGTCACCTGGGTGATTATTGTGTGTGGCCAATGCTGTGCATCATTTGCCATGTCTGTGCTCCTTCGTCCATGACATGGATGGTGTCTGGGATGTGCATACCTCCCACATGCATGCACAGTGACATGTGGAACTGTACCTGGGGTGTCCGGCTCATGTTGTGAACACAGATTATCATCAGATGTTTCCAATCCCGGCCACCTGTGGTGAGAACTGGTAATGGCCAGCAGCTTTACCCTGCACCTACATTGCATGCATGCTATCAGCATTCCCCTGGTGTCAGTGGCATCTGTTCATACAAGCATGCTGTCAGACATGGTATGTCCATTGTGGGTCACATGTGATGGCACCACAGGTGGTGCAGGTGTCCATTGGGGAACATGGGGGAGGTGCACTGTCTGCATGTATATGCATATTGAACAGATGGATGGGGTGACATGGCCTCTGTAGCCCACTGCTATTACTCCATAGTTACTATCAGTGGCCAACATGCAGTGTACTACCCACATATTGGCTGTTACCTAGGCGTGTGTGTGTGTGTGTATATGACACATGGGTTGAGAGTGTGCTCTGGGTAATACTGGGGTTGCTAACTGTGATTGCCTGGCTTTGATGTCACATGTCTGGGTATGGCTTTGCACCCCAGCCTCTCAGCATATCATGTGTTATCCCTGTACGATGGACATTGTGATATATAGTGTGGCCATCATATAAGAAATATGCAAAACCCACTCCACACTGGCCACACAGTCACAGCCACCTCTACACAAGATACAGGTTACAAACACACACACACATGCAGATGCACACCTGTCATGTTTGGGAGTAGAACCCCTATCTAACTAGTGTATTACACTGCAGCACTACTCAGTTATCGTATGCACCATGGATATTACTGGAGTAGGCTTTCTCCAAAAGTGTATTTCACAATGACTGACATCAGCAGGATTGCCAAAGTAGGGCATTTGAAATGACTGCGAGAGACTAGCCTAAAATGCATTGCTCCCTACACAGACATTGACACACACAATACATCCAGAAGTGCCATGTGTGGGGATGGAACCCTACCAATCTAATTCACAATACAGCAGTATGCAGTTACAGGATGTGCTATGGTGATTACTGGTCTACAGCCTTCCCAGAGGTGTATTTATAGGTGCATGACATCGGCAGCCTTGCCAAATGTGGGTATGTGAAATATAAGAGGTGTGAGTACCCTAAAAGCATTGCTCTCTACACAGTCAAACATGCACTCATACACAGTTAGCAGGTCTGGGGTTAGAACTCCTTAATCACCCTATGGCCATACGCTGTTACGGGACGTGCTGTGGAGATTATTGGGCTGCAACTGTCCCAGAGGTGTATTTCAAGGTGCGTGACATCAGCAGCCTTGCAAAAGGTGGGTATTTGAATTGTAAGAGGTGTGAGCAGCCTAAAAAACATTGTTCTCCACAGTCAGTCATGCACACAAACACACACACATAGTTGCCAGGCTTGGGGTTGGAACTCCTACCTAACTAGTTTATCATACTACAGTGGTACGCAGTTACAGGATGCACTACAGCCTTCCCAGGGGTGTATTTCTAGGTGGGTGACATCAGCAGCCTTGCCAAAGTTGGGTATGTGAATTGTAAGGGGTGTGAGTACCCTAAAAGCATTGCTCTTTACACAGTCAGACGTGCACACGTACACACAGTTGGGTAGGTCTGGGGTTAGAATTCCCAACTAACTCCTTAATCACACTATGGCCATACGCTGCTATGGGACATGCAATGGAGATTACTGGGCTACAATTATCCCAGAGGTGTATTTCAAGGTGCATGACATCAGCAGCCTTGCCAAAGGTGAGTATCTGAATTGTAAGGGGTGTAAGTAGCCTAAAAAGCATTCCTCTCTATGCAATCAAACATGCACACAAACACAGACTTGCACATGGCAGGTTTGGGGTTGGAACTTCTACCTTACTAGTTTATCACACTACAGCAGCATTCAGTTATGGGATGTGCTACAGAGTTTACTGGGCCACAGCCTTCCCAGGGGTGTATTTCTAGGTGGGTGACATCAGCAGCCTTGCCAAAGTTGGGTATGTGAAATGTAAGGGGTGTGAGTACCCTAAAATCATTGCTCTCTACACAGTCAGACATGCACGCATACACAGTTGGCAGATCTGGTGTTAGAAAGCCCAACTAAATCCTTAATTACACTATGGCCATATGCTGTTACGGGATGTGCTACAGAGATTACTGGGCTACAATTGTCCCAGAGGTGTATTTCAAGGTGCGTGACATCAGCAGCCTTGCCAAAGGGGGGTATTTGAATTGTAAGGGGTATGAGTGGCCTAAAAGGCATGGCTGTCTACACAGTCAGTGACAGACAGACATGCACACACAGTTGCCATGTCTGGGATTTGACCTCCTACCTAACTACATTATCACACTACAGCAGTATGCAGTTACAGCATGCACTACAGAGATTACTGGGCTACAGCCTTCCCAGGGGAGTGTTTCTAAGTGGGTGACATCAGCAGCCTTGCCAAATGTGGGTATGTGAATAGTAAGAGATGTGAGTAGCCTAAAAGGCTTTGTTCTTTACACAGTCAGTGAGAGACACACATACACACAAACACTGACACACACAGTTGCCATGTCTGGGGTTAAAACTCCTACCTAACTAGTTTATCACACTACAACAGTATGTAGTTATGGGACATGTCATGGAGATTACTGGGCTACAGCTCTCCCAAAGGTGTATTTCACATTGGCTAACCTCAGCAGGCTTGTCAGGTTAGTGCTATGGGGTGGGTGGTGTGTGCATGGCCCATAAACCATTCATGTAGGGGTGACACACCACAAGTGGCCACACACAGGGTCATATGTCACAGGTACGTGTATAAGGCTACTAGATAACTACATCCTTGTACAGCCATGTTGCACAGCTGGCACATGGACCACATAGTCTGTGGTGCTGACAGGTACTGGTTGCTAGTAACTGCAGTGTGTGACATCTGCACCTGATGTGTTTGGGGCCTTTTGGCTGTGTGCTGGGTGGGACAGGTGTGGATGGCTCCTTGTCATGGTCACCCTCTTCCACACATCTATATCCATCTACCTTTGGCTTATTATGGTGTGTTGTCCTTACATATATATCTGCATTCCTATCCACTGTGTGTGCAAGGAATGAGTGGTGCATACTGACATGTGTCTGCACTAACAATTGTAACTGCTGGATGTGTCTGGTCCACTGGTGTTTGGATACATGGCCTTCATGTATTTGTGTGTGTGAGCATGCCCAGTATGACCTTTCGGTATGTTGATGACTGACATTGCCTTCATTTCTCTAAGTGTGTGAGCATGCCCAGTAAGGCTGTCTGTTTTGCATGTGTGGATCATGTCCGGTGGTTTGTACTGCACTGCTGACCTTTGTGTTGTTCACCAACAGGTAGCATGCTGCGTCTGCAGGGTATCCACCGATCATTTGGCATTGACTGTTGCAACATGTCTGCATAGCAGAGGGAAAACCTAACTATTTCTATGTTTCTACACAGGATTGGGGGAGTGCACCTGAATGTTACTATATTTCTATGTAAGGTGGGGGAGCACACCTGACAGTTTTACACATTTGCTAGGACTGTACTGGTATGTCCTGTAGTCCATTTCAGTCAGTAGTCTTACCTATCGTGCTGGCTAAGCCATACTGGTGTACTACTGTTCTTATCCTTTGATTACATACACATTAGTTTCTGACTTCCTAGCCATCACAACTGACATCCCACTACCTTGCCTGCTGTAGTCTGTCCGTGTAGGCCTGGAGGGGTGGTTACCCATACCCTTCATTCAGAGGCCATAGTACGGCATTTGTTTGTGTTTGTCTATGCCTATCCTGCTGGCTGTGACTGTTGTTGGGTATGTGACCCTCCTCCTGACTGGCATGTGTGAGTCCCTTATCTTGTGGGTGTCCCAGTATTGAGGGTGGTGATGCAGGGCTGCCTATGTCAGATGTACATAGTACACTGCCTGTGCATGGTTAGACACAGGTAGTGTAATGTTTGGCATCCCTTTTACTGTATGTGAGAATCAGAGAGAGGTGCTATTCCCTGGGTCCCTCCCATGTCAGAGTATGTGCTATGTGTTGCCTCTTTGCCAGGGCCAGGGCATACTGGGCACACCTCCTTCTGCCTACTGGGGAAGGCTCAGGTTGTTCCTCCTCCGAGTCACTCTGTGCCATGTGCAGGCCTTGGCATTGGTGGGGGACTATGTGGCCCTGCCCCTTGCTGCTACTGCTGCAGCTGTTTCCACACAATCATATTGTGTAGCATGGCACATACAAGAACGATTTGGGTACATGTAGTTGGTGAGTAGTGCAAGGCTCTACCAGATGTGTCCAGGCACCAGAACCATGACTTGAGCATCCCAAACACACGCTCTATTATGATTCTTGTTTGTGCGTGTGCCTCATTATGGAGTTCATGTTCGGGTGTGTGTGCGTTTCTGATGGGTAACATCACCCACGGCCCCAGTGCATATCCAGCATCCCTCACTAAGTAACCATGTGGGATGTCCCCATTGGCAAATTTCTGGTACAGCTACGTCATATGCCAGATGTGGGAATCATGATAACTTCCAGGGCAGCCTGCACACACGTTCAGTATTATGCCCTGGGCATCGCATATGACCTGGCAGTTGATGGAGGGAAAGCCCTTGCGGTTGATGTAGACCCTACCCTGCTCACTGGGTGGTTCTTTGATGCGTATGTGCATGCAGTCTATTGCACCCACTACCTCAGGGTATTCTGCTATTTGGTGGAAGAGACGCATATTTTTGGCCAAAGCCTCACGGGTGTTGGGGAAATATATGTGCTCACCGACATGTGCTGCTATGGCATCCAGGAACTGTTGTAGTATCCTGGATGCTGATGCCTGTGAGATCCCCATCATATACCCAGTTGGCCTTTGGAAGGTACCTGTAGCTAGTATTCTTAGGCCTACACATACCTTCATTTCCACTGGGATGGGTTCTCGTCTGTTAGATTTGTGTGTCAGGCATGGCCGGCACAGCTCAACAATTTGCTCTAGGAGGTCCCTGTCCACCCTATAGTGCTCCACTATCTCCAGCTCATGTAGCCCTTGGTAGGTTACCCTGGGTCTGTACACTCTTCTCCGTCTCCTCACTGTGGGTTGGTCGGCAGCATTCACATCCTCACCACCCTCAGCCTCTTCCACAAGTTGTATGATAGCTATTTCAGCCCCTAACATGTTGCTGTTGTGAGTGCTAAAAGTTCCCTGCTTGTTTACACTGGTGGTGTAGGGTGTGGGAAAAAACACAGGGGTAGGTGTTTACATAGTTTATAGTGGCGTTCTGGGCTGGGCTGGCATGCTGCCTGTGTAATTGGCTGGTTCCGATACGTTTCACCTGGCAGCGAACCTAGTACCCGTTGCTTTCCCTTCCCATTCCATTTCTGTTTCAGCCCGGTGGTGTGTCGCAGTATCGGTGTAGTCCAATGTGCACACTGCTGCTATTTCCTGGTTTCACTTCCTTTATCTTCCTGTAGATCCCATTGGGCAGCATGCACACCCGCTTTAAACTTTGTCATATATGCTGGGCAGGTTTAGACACACCCACTGGCTTCGCTGTGCTAAGCTGTGTGCAACCCTGAGCCACAGGGCTCCAAGCCGCTGACAGTATGCCTGACACACCCACCCATGATGTCACCTACCTCCGAGTCTTGCACTCAGCTATTCATACTCTTACACTGTTGGGACCTGCCTCACATGCTGGGGAAAGCCGGGATTCACTATCCTTCTCCTCATTTGCATAGGATTGCCTGCTAATGCATAGTTACATGTGTCACACTGTGCCCCCCCCCCTTAGCAACCACTATTCACTGGCCAGGTTGTCTTTTGCCTGCCATTGACTTGCATGGCGGAATACTGATTTTAGTTAGACTGCTTTTTTTTAGGTTTATTTTCTTATTTCCCCACCGATCCCGTTTGCGTGCTGCTGCCCTATGCTTCAATGGCCATGATTGGTGGACATATAATAAAAGTTACATTTTGCATTGTTTGCAATGCTAATGGCCTTCTACTTGCCCATTGGCATGCTTCCTCAATGATATGCAGCCTTTATTTGGGCTGTCATGTCCCCATTTTGGATTTTGCAGTACCGTACTCAGTTACTAACCAAGTACATTTCTACATATTATGCTAGTCCTGCACACCCTGATTCCTGTTTCCTGGATGGCAGATTTACCTCATTTCCATGGTTTTCACCTGTGAATGGGGTAATTTTCATATGGGGCTGGAACATGCAGCACTAGCACTGGAGTGCTCGCACACGTCAAACGAGCACGTACGTGGATCGCTCTGCCGCCATATTGTCAAAATTTCCTCTTACACTAATCATGCATGCCATGCAAGCTTTTGAGAATCCGGGGATTGTCTTATGATGTAGTGTCTCTAAATATTTTTTATTCATGTCATCTAATTCACTTATTAAATTCATCTTTCTCTTCTGAATGTCTAACTTTACTGTATCAATTCTTTCTTGGAATTCCAGTAAGTCTTTGTCCCATTGTCTTTTCTTGTTTTTAAACCATGTTAATACTTTACCATATCAATATGACTTCAAAGAGTCCCAAATATATATCTCTGACATATCTTCAGTAAGATTTATGTCTAAAAATGTTTGCATCTCTTTAACATAAAATTCCTTAAAATCCTTTAATTTTGTTATGTATGAAGGAAATCTAGTTACAGTTTTTGTATTTAAGTCTAAATCAAAAGTAATGACATTATGGTCTGAAAATGGGAATGTGAATACTTTGACTTTATCCAACTTTGTAGTTAGAGCTCTTGATATGTACGCACTATCTCTTCTTGAGTGTGTGCCATGTTGATGAGAATGATGTGTAAAGAATAATGTATTAGGATCAGCATATTCATTAATGTCTACGATATTAAAAGTTTCAATAAAATCAGATAGCACCTTAGAAATCGTTTTCTTTCACGTGTTTCTAGTATCAGTGTCTTCATCATTATACAATTAAAGTCTCCTGCTATGATTATTTCCTCTTTACCATGGTGTACAATGTCTTCTAAATGCTGCTTGGCTACTTTGACACCTAATCCAGTTATACAATAAATGTTTACTAGAGTACAGTGAAATCTCCTGCTGAAAGCAAGGAGAACCTAGCCTCTGCTAGAGTGCAAAGTGTAGGTCTACATACTTCCAAATGTTTTTACTGTTAAATAGCATAACCTCTGGCTAGCGCTAATGCACGGATATCTCTCCTTACGAGCGTACTCGCTTGAGCTCTCATAGTTAACCTTTCCACCCTAGGGCATCAACCCCCCTACTGAAGCCACTAGGTGGCAGTATAATTCAAGAATTCCCTCCCCACACATTGCCTAGTTGCACATTTAAAAGTCCAGTTCTTCAGGACTACTCACCCAAGTACAAGCAGCATGTTAGGGCAATAATCAAGGGATTTCCCCTAAAGGAATAAGAAAACTACTTAAATATAAATCTATTTTACTTAATATTAAAGAAAACACGATACTGACCGCAAGTGTGTCGCAAACACAAGCCATTCCTGGTAAACTGATAGTTTTTCTTGCAAGAACAGGGGGCTCATTCGGTACCCGCTCTGTTCGCCCTCACTATGCTTGGGCTCACTCCGCTCCTCTACCCTACCCCCATTCCCACCCACCCCCATATCGATTACCTTATACCTTTACACCACTCCCATAGTTGACCACTCCCCCCTAACTTCAACGCTGGGCCTATCACCTAACTTAACCAATCATTCACACCAACTGCTATCAGCAGTCTGCAATTCACCCAACCCTCTCTACATTATAACATTTACCAACCTAGTAAAACCCAAACATGCCTCCACTATTGAAACACTATAAAACAACACTACTGCTATACTCCATTTACATACCTACCCTAATACTGCTATCACTTACTACTAGCTATCATTACCAATACAACTGCAGGCTGATTATGCCAAACAAAGGGACATCCCTCCACACACCCAACCACACACCATACACTCAATTACACCAATTCCACTACCAAGCCATCCCTATGTACCACATACTCAAGCAGCTCCCAACTCAGACACACAACTACACTACTTTAAAATATATAAAACACATAAACAAATTACTAAAACTTCAGTTACAACTACAAATATCACTCGTATGTTGTGGAGACATACACCCTAACCCAGGCCCATCAGTCCAAAGCCAACCAACCTCCAATACAACTTTTACCCTCCCCCACCGACCTAATAACTCACTTCTAATCATCAATCTTAATGTTAGAAGCATCTTAAACAAAGTTCATGACCTCCATGCCCTACTAGGCTTTTATCAACCAGACATAGTAATACTAACTGAAACCTGGCTAAAGCCAAAAATCCATAATAACAACATTACAGCGCCTGGCTACAATATAATTTGCAAAGACAGGATAGGAAAGAAAGGTGGTGGTGTTGCTATAATATATAAAGATCACCTCATCTTAGAAAGGCTAGACATCACATCCCCAGAGCTAGAAAACATGGAACTCATCCTAACTAAACTAAAAATTAGCCCAAACAAACAAACATAATAGGATGCTATATTCCCCCAGGAAACAATATCCCCACCACCGAAAAACTACTTGACTGGACAACTAATTCACTCCCCCATGAAACCATAATACTAGGAGACCTAAATATAGACTGGCTCAACTGCTCCAGTCTAAACCCTCTAGCTCACATAAACCTTCATCACCTTACCCGACTTATTTCTACCCCCACCAGAACAGACAAAAGAACCAAACACCAATCCATACTAGATTGGATACTTGTATCTCACTCCTCCCGAATAACACAAGCAGGATGTCTGCCAGATGCCCTTTAGTGACCGCCAAGCTACATTCATGCTTAGAAGCAAAATGTCCCAACTGTCCCAAGTAACCATCCGAGAAATTAGGAACAAAAAACAGTTTAACCCAACTAAATTTAACACTGATCTACAGAAATGCAACTGGTTCCCCCTGAAAAATTTACCTCTCGAAGAAGCAGTACATCACTTTAATACCACTTTTATAAGTATACTTAACCAACATGCCCCCTCTAGAACCGCTAGAATCAAGACTAAATATGCACCATGGCTAACCGTAGAAAGTAAAATACTACTCAAAAAGAGAAACAAAGCTTGGACAAACTATCACAAAACCAGAAGCCAAATAGACAAACAAAAGTACCTAGAACTAAGGAACAAAACCAAACAGCATATTAAAACTGACAAAATCTCATACTACCAAAAAATACAGACTAAACATATTAACAACCCAAAAAAATTCTGGTAAGCAGTCAACTCAGTCTTACAACCAGGGAAAACATTCACCCCACTCCCAAAACAGGCAATAGCCAAGACAATATACCCACTCAGTTCAACAAATATTTTACAGAAACTATACAAACCTTAGCTAGCAACCAACCAAACCATAATACCCCCACCCCAACATTACCTTTTCCAACTAAAACAAATAACAAAAGCCACAACTTTAGCTTTAACCCAGTCCCAACCAAAGTCATAGAACAACTACTCTTAAAACTAAAACCAACATCCACAGCAGCTGATAACTTGCCTTCTGAATATCTTCAACTAGCTGCTCAAGCTATAGCCTACCCAGTGTCCATCCTAATAAACAGATCTATCTCTGAAAACAAAGTACCTCAGCTTTGGAAAATATCATATATAACACCATTGCACAAAGGAGGTAGCTCTCTCGATCTCAATAACTACCGACCAATAGCCATACTACCACCCTTAGCAAAAATCCTTGAAAGAGCTGTGCACATGCAATTAATGAAATACCTCCTTGATAACCAACTTCTAGCCCCACAACAACATGGATTCAGACCTTTCCACAGCACATCAACTGCCCTCACATCATTCAGCAACACCGTCAACAACCATAGAAACAATGGACTATTAATGTCTGCTACACTCTTAGATCTTTCTAAAGTCTTCAACATGGTCAATCACCAAAAATTAATCAACTCTCTGTCCACCCTAGACCTCAACCCCCCCCCCCCAGTTATCTCATGGTTCACAAACTATTTAGATGGCAGACAGCAAGCAGTAAAATGGCAAAACCAACTCTTTCCCCTACTACCTGTAACATTAGGGGTTCCTCAAGGCTCCATCCTTGGACCCCTACTCTTTACCCTATTTACTAACCAACTCCCCAAAAACATTACAAATACATCAGTGGTACAATATGCAGATGACATCACCATAATATGTGCAGCCAACACCCTTGACTTTCTCCAATCCCAAGCCCAAAAATGCTTCTCTTTAGCAGAAGCCTGGATCTCTAATCACAACCTTATTCTCAATCCCACCAAAACTAAACTAATAATCTTTAGCCCACACAGAAAAACACCCCCTTACACAACCTCACAATATCCTCACACAACAACACCATCATTTCCACCACCAATCAGGCCAAACTATTAG
This sequence comes from Protopterus annectens, assembly GCF_019279795.1. Classification (NCBI taxonomy): domain Eukaryota; kingdom Metazoa; phylum Chordata; order Ceratodontiformes; family Protopteridae; genus Protopterus; species Protopterus annectens. The sequence goes on from NC_056746.1 coordinate 817,453,468, forward strand.
GTGTGGAAATTGACAATCACCTTAGATTAGAAATTCACATCTCCCAGACCATTAAAAAAAGTCCATAAAAAATTAGGGCAACTCTATCAGAACAAACAATTCCTCAACAACCACTCCAAAATCACTATAGCCAGAACACATCTATTATCCACATTACTATATGCATCCCCCATGATGACCAACCTCCGCAAAACAGACCTAAACAAACTTGACAACTGTTATAATAAGATAGCTAGATTTGCCACAGAATCTTCCCCAAGGACACACCATTGTGACAGCCTTATTAAACTACAATGGCTCGAATTCCCACTACTACTCCAGTACAAACAGCTTACACTCACCCACAAATTACTCCACCACGCAGAAAAAACACCATCCCTTCAACAACTAATTGAGCACTACAAACCCACCAGATCCTTAAGGTCTAGTATACAATACCTCCTTAAAGTAACCAAAATTTACAATGAAGCAGGTAAAGCCATCTATAGTCACTGTATCTCCAAATCCTGGAATGCTCTCCCTGCCCAAATTACAGCCTCAAACTCATTAGCCCTATTTAAGAAACTGCTTAAAATGCACTTCTCAAATAACAGACTATGCTCATGCAATACCCATGGATAACTAGACATTTCTGTCACCAAACATAAAATTGTAGTCATATGCTATCTATAGACAATGTATTACAAATAATTAACATCATCTAGAAAAAAAAAAAACAAAAACAAATGCCTGGATCATCATCTATGTCTCAGTGAATGTATATGTTTGTCTTTAATACAACTCTTATTGTTTTATTGTATTATTCTTTACTTTAATTTTCTGAAGAAATCTAGATTCACTAGATGAAAGCGCTCAACTTATAGTGTCATCGTTGGTGCATGTTTTTTTAATAAAAGAAACTAACTGCAGTACTATCGTGGTTCCTGTCTCGTTGAGCTGTGTTGGGCTTACAAGTTGTGAGTTACTTTAATTTTGCACATGGAGCTTTTCTCCCCGGGCCTCCACTGAAAATGGACTTGTATCCAGTTGGACTTTCCCGGTTAACAAATGTAAAATAAAATAAAATAAAATAAATAAATCCCCCGGATTCTCAAAAGCATGCACAGAGTGCAGGAGCTCAAGCAGGTAATATATCTGCCGTGCGATCCAGGAACAGCCCGCAGGGGCGTGCATGAGTGCTCCTGCACTAATCTTGCACGGACTAAGCCATGGTATGCAAATCACTCCATTTGCAGGTGAAATCCATGCAAATGAGGTGATTTTGCAATCCAGGAAACTTGCAACAGTCCATGCAAGACTAGTGCAATCTGCAAAAATGTACTTAGTTAGTAACCAAGTACATTTCTGCAAAATCCAAAACGGAGCTGACAGCTCCAAATAAAGGGTTGGGAGGGTGGCTTAATGGTTAAGGTGTTTGCCTTACAAACACAAGGTACAGGGTTTGAGTCTCACAAGGGATAATTGGCTAGGCTTACAATGGCCTGCAAGGGCAGTTAGCCTAGTACTAATCTATAAATCTATCTATGAACCTATATCATGTAGTAAGCATGCCAATGGCCAAGTATAAGGCCAGTGGCATTTCAAACAGTTTAAAAAATAAAAAAATCAACTTTTATTTTTTTTTTTAGCGGATCCCGACTGTTTAAGCATAGAGCAGAGGCGTGCAAACGGGATCGGGGGGGGGGGGGTAATAAAATAAGCCTAAAATAAGCATTCTAACGAAAATCAGTATTCTGTCATACAAGTCAATGGCAGGCAGAAGACAATCTGGCCAGTGAGTGGTGGTTGCTAAGGGGGAGGCTCAGTGTGAGACATGTAACTATGCATTAGCAGGCAATCCCATGCAAATGAGCAGAAGGATAGTGAAGCCCAGTTTTCCCCAGCATGTGAGTCAGGTCCCAACAGTGTAAGAGTAGGAATAGCCTGGTGCAAGCCTAGGAGTTAGGTAACATCATGGGGGTGTGTGTCAGGCATACTGTAAGCAGATTGGAGCACTGTGGCTTGGGTTTGCTCCTAGCTTAGCAGAGCTAAGCTCGTGGGGGGGGTGTCTAAACCAGCTTAGCACTCTTTACAAAGCCTAAGCGGGTGTGCCCGCCATGCACCGGGATTTACAGGAAGAAAAAAAGAGGTTAAACCTGGAAATAGCAGCAGTGTGCACATCTAAGCACTCTGTTTGCACAGCGCACACACGGGCTTAAACAGGAACGCAATGGGAAGGGAAAACAGCAGTAGGAAGGAATCAAGGAAAACTAGCTTAGCTGGCAGGTGAACTGTATCAGAATCAGCCAATTACACAGGCAGCAGACCAGCCCAGCCCAGAACACTACTATAAACTAAGCAAACACCTCCCCCTCTGGTTTTTCCCACACTCTACACCACCGGTGTAAACAAGTGGGGAACCTTTATCACACAACAGCAAAATGCTAGGGGCTGCAATAGCTATGATACAACTTGTGGAAGAGGCTGAGGGTGGTGAGGATGTGAATGTTGCTGACCAATCCACAGTGAGGAGATGGAGAAGAGTTTACAGACCCAGGGTAACCTACCAAGGGCTACATGAGCTGGAGATAGTGGAGCATTATAGGGTGGACAGGGACCTCCTACAGCAAATTCTTGAGCTGTGCTGGCTACGCCTATCACACAGAACTAACAGAGGGGAACCTATCCCAGTAGATAAGAAGGTATATTTAAGCCTAAGAATACTAGCTACAGGTACCTTCCAAAGGCCAACTGGGGGTATACTGGGGATTTCACAGGCACCAGCATCCAGGGTACTCCACCAGTTCCTGGATGCCATGTCAGCACGTCAGTGAGCACGTATATTTCCCCAACACCCGTGAGGTGTTGGCCAGCAATATGCATCTCTTCCACCAAATAGCACAATATCCTGAGGTAGTGGGTGGAATAGACTGCACGCACATATGCATCAAAGCACCACCCAGTGAGTGGGGTAGGGTCTACATCAACCACAAGGGCTTCCCCTCTATCAACTGCCAGGTCATGTGTGATGCCCAGGGCATAATAATGAATGTGTGTACTGGCTGCTCTGGAAGTTATCACAATTCCCACATCTGGCATCTGACGCAGCTGTACCAGAGATTTGCCAATGGGGACATCCCACACGGTCACCTAGTGAGTTTTTCTGGATACGCACTGGAGCCATGGCTGATGACACCCATCTGAAATGCACAAGCATGTGTTTGGGATGCTCAAGTCACGGTTCCGGTGCCTGGACACATACGGTGGAGCCTTGCAGTACTCACCAGCTACATGTACCCAGATTGTCCTTGTATGTGCCATGCTACACAATATGATCCTGCGGAAGCAGCTGCAGCAGGAACAGCACTGGGCAGGGCCACACAGCTCCCCACCATTGCCAAGGCCTGCACAGACACAGAGTGACTCGGAGGAGGAAAAACCTGAGCCTGGCCCAGTAGGCAGAAGGAGGCATGCCCAGTATCCCCTGGCCTTGGCAAAGAGGCAATGCATAGCACATACACTGACACGGGAGGGACCCAGGGAATAACACCTCTCCCCGACTCTCGCATACAGTAAAAGTGATGCCAAACATTACACTACCTGTGCCTAACCATGTGTAGGGTATGTACTATGTGCATCCAACATAGGCAGCCCTGCAGCACCACCCGCAAAACTGGGACACCCACAAGGTAAGTGACTCACACATGCCAGTCGGGGGGGGGTCACATACCCAACAACAGTCACAGCCAGCACGACAGGTGTAGACAAATACAAACAAAGACTGTGCTATGGCCTCTGAATGAGGCCTATGGGTAACCTTCCCCCCAGGCCTACACAGACAGGCTACAACAAGTTATTCAGTAGGATGTCAGTTCTGAAGGCTAGGAAGTCAGAAACTAATATGTAGGTAATTAAAAGCTAAGATCTGTAGTACACTGGTATGCCTCTAGACAGCATGATAGGTAAGACTACAGAATGAAATGGAGTATCTTACATACCAGTACAGTCCTAGCAAATGTGTAGGTGTCAGGCGTGCCCCCCCATCCTATGTAGAAATATAGCAACAGTCATGTGCGCCCCCCCAATCCTGTGTAGAAAAGTAGAAATAGTCAGGTGTGCCCCCATCCTACATAGAAATATAGTAACAGTCAGGTTTGCCCCCAATCCTGTGTAGAAATGTAGAAATAGACAGGTGTCCTCCCCATCCTATGTAGAAATATAGTAACAGTCAGGTGTGCCCCCACAATCCTGTGTAGAAATGTAAAAATATTCAGGTGTGCCTCCCCATCCTACGTAGAACATATAGTAACAGTTAGGTGTGAGCCCCAATCCTGTGTAGAAATGTAGAAATTGGCAGGTGTGCCCCCCATCCAATGTAGAAATATAGTAACAGTCAGGTGTGCCCTCACAATCCTGTGTAGAAATGTAGAAATAGTCAGGTGTGTCCCCCCATCCTATGCAGAAATTTATAACAGTCCATGTCAAATGATTGACGGATACCCTGCAGAGACAGCATGCTACCTGTAGGTGTACAACACAAAGGTCAGCAATGCAGTACAAGCTACCTGGATCCAATCCACACATTCAGTACAGATGGCCATACTGGGTATACCCACACACTTAAGAGTAATGAAGGCATTGTCAGTCAATAACATACTGAAAGGTCATTATGGGCATGCTCACACACAAACAGTTGATGGCAATGTCTGCAAACACCAGTGGACCAGACATATCTGGTAGCCGCAGATGTTAGTGCAGACAATCCTCAGTATGCACCACACATGCTTGCACACACAGTGGCTAGGAATACAGGCATATATGTAAGGACAGCACACTATAATAAGCCAAAGGTAGACATACATAGATGTGTGGAAGAGGGTGACTATGACAAGGAGCCATCCAGGGCTCTCCCACCCAGCACATAGCCAAAGGGCCACAACCACACGAGGGTCTGATGTCACATACTGCAGATACTAGTCACCGGTATCTGTCAGCATTACAGAGTATGTGGTGTACGTGCCAGCTGTGCAATATGACTGTTCAAGGAAGTAGTCATCTAGCAGCTGTATACAAGGACCAGTGGAATATGACCCAGGTTGTGCCCGCATGTGGCGTGTCAACCCCTAGATGAATGCCTAGCCCCACTATGACAAGCCTGCTGAGGTTATCTACTGTGAAATACACCATTGGGAAACTCATACCCCAGTAGTCAGTGTGGTGCATCCCATAACTGCATACTGCTGTAGTGTAATAAGCTAGCTAGGTAGGAGTTCTAACCACAGCCTTGGCAACTGTGTGTGTGTGTGTGTGTGTGTGTGTGTGTGTGTGTGTGTGTGTGTGTGTGTGTGTGTGTGTGTGTGCGTGTGTGTGTGTCTGAGTAAAGACCAATGCTTTTTAGGTTGGTCACACTCCATACAATTGCAATGCCCTATTTTGGTAAGGCTGCTGATGTCATCCACCTAGAAATACATCCCTGGAAAAGTTGTATCCCAGTAATTTCCATGGCGCATCCCATAGCTGCGTACTGCTATACTGTGATAAAATAGGTAGGAGTTCTAACTCCAGCCTTGGCAATTGTGTGTGTGTGTGTGTGTGTGTAACTCTATCTGAGTAGAGAGCAATGATTTTTAGGGTGGTCACACTCCCTATAATTGCAATGCTCTACTATGGTAAGGCTGCTGATGTCATCCACCTAGAAATACATCCCTGGAAATGTTGTATCCCAATAATCTCTGTGGCGAGTCCCATAACTGAGTACTGCTGTAGTGTGCTAAAATAGTTAGGTAGAAGTTCTAATCCCAGCTTTGGCAATTGTGTGTTTGTCTGAGTAGAAAGCAATGCTTTTTAGGGTGATCACACCCCCTACAATTTAAATGAACTACTTTGGAAAAGCTGCTGATGTCATCCACCTAAAAATACACCTCTGGGAGGGATATAGCCCAGTAAGCTACGTAGCGCATCTTGTAACTGTGTAGTGCTGTAGTGTGATAAATTAGGTAGGTAGCTGTTCCACTCCCAGACATGCCAAGTTTGTGTGTCTGTCTGACCCTGTCTGTGTAGAGAACAATGCTTTTAGGGTAGCCACACTCCATACAATTTGTATGCTCTACTTTGGCAAAGCCTCTGATGTCATCCACCTAGAAATACATCCCTGGAAAAGTTGTATCCCAGTAATCTCTGTGGTGAGTCCCATAACTGCGTACTGCTGTAGTGTGATAAAATAGTTAGATCAGAGTTTAATTCCCAGACATGGCAACTGTGTGTGTGCCCCTCTGTGTAGAAAGCAATGCTTTTTAGGGTATTCAGTCTCCCTACAGATCAAATCCTCATCATTGGCAAGGCTACTGATGTCAACCATCTAGAAATTCACCTCTGGGAAACTGTATTCCAGTAATCTCTGTAGCATTTCCTGTAACTGCATACTGCTGTAGTGTGATATAGACCTCTGTTTGGGGTTCTATACCCACGCATGTCGGTTGTGTCTGTTTTGTGTGTGTTCCACTGTCTGTATGGGGAGCAATGCATTTTAGGTTAGTCACACTCAGTACATATCCAATGGCCTATGTCGGCAGTCCTGTTGATGTCATCCAATGTGAAATACACCTTTGGGGAAGGAGTACTCCAATGATCTCCATGGTGCATACTATAACTGCGTAGTGCAGTAGTGTACTAAACTAGGTAGATAGGGGTTCAACTCCAGACATGGTGTGTGTGTGTGTGTGTGTGTGTGTGTGTGTGTGTGTGTGTGTGTGTGTGTGTGTGTGTGTGTGTGTGTGTGTGTGTGTGTATGAGACATGGGCCCAATGTGGGGTGGGTTTTGCTAATGTCTTTTATGGTGGCCCTATATCACAATGCCCACTGTACAGAGATATCAGATGTGAAATAGCTGAGAGGCTGGGGGGCAAATACATACCCATACATGTGACATCACAGCCAATCTATCACAGTTAGCAACCCCAGTATTACCCAGAGCACATTCTCAACCCATGTTACACACACACACGCGTGCACACACACGCAAACATGCACACACGCACACACACACACACACACACACACACACACACACACACACACACACATATGCAGAGGAAACCGCCAATATGTGTGTAGTACACTGCATATTAGTGACTGATAGTAATTATGGAGTGATTGCATTGGACTACAGAGGGCATGGCACCCTGTCCATCTGTCCAATAGGCACATACATGCAGACAGTGCACCTTTCCCATGTTCCCCACTGGACACCTGCAACACCTGTGGTGCCATCACATGCAACCCACAAAGGACATACCATGCCTGAAAACATGCCCTGTATGGACAGATGCCACCAAAGCTAGGGAATGCCGGTAGCATGCTATCAATGTAGGTGCAGGGTTAACCTGCTGTCCATTACCAGTTCATGCCACAGGTGGCCACAACTAGCACATCTAATGATAATCTGTGTACACAACATGGGCCTGACACACCAGGTACAGTTCCACATGTCACTGTACATGCATGTGGGAGGTGTGCACATCCCAGACACCGTCCATGTCCTAGACTAGGGAACAATAACATGGCAAGTGATGCACAGCATTGGCCACATGAAATAGTCACCCAGGTGACTGGATGGTGGATACAATACCCACCTGTGTGGGCAAATGCAGAAACCACAGGCCTGAGCCACAATGCAGACCATTTTCATGTGGCTTGATGTCAAGGTGTACCCATCACCTAGCCTTGTATAGCCATATCCCACAGTCAACCACCACATACCTGTGCAGAAATGCACCCATGCATGTCAGTACTGGCACCCTGTGTGTTTGTGTGTGTGTGTGTTGTATGATGCGTATGATCACAACTACACTGACTACAACCCCCAGTGACATACTGATGCATGCTGTCTGATGTCAGACACCTCCCCATACACTTTGCCCATATAACCTCCGTATGACCCATGTGGTTCATGTGATACCTGCACAGTAATTTGTTGTGGCAATCTCACTAGTGATGAGCTGTATCCCTGGCCCTGCCAAGTGTGTCAATGTGTGTGCGTCCCTGTCAGAGTGTGGATGTGTTGACACTGGCACTGTTCATGTGGACAGGCACGTGTACATCACCTACTGTATAGTTACCATATCCCTGTTGCAGATGTCACTCACCATCACATATATGTTCTGTGGACTCCACAGCAGGTAACCAATGTGGTGCACCCAACAACTGCATAGGACTGTAATAGCAGTACATAGTCATCAGGGATTTGATACCCTGTACTGTTAGGTGTGTGACACAAACATCCTTAGGTTTTACTCTCCCACCCCTACTTGCCGGTGCCTCTGTCTGCCTAACTCACTCCCTCACTGGTGGATGTGGAGACCTATACCTGCTTTTCTTAGACAGCAGCAGCATGTGTATTTTAGGTAATACTCATGATCAGCTGATGGCCTCTGCACGAATTGCAGCCCTCACCTAGCTGATTGCGTGTGGAACAGCTGTAGTAACATTCCCATAGACAATTGCATGGAAACCCACTCCAATATCTAGGAACATCATGTTTGTGTTGATCCTTTTCAGTCACTGTGAGCAGGAACTTGTTCTGTTGTTTGGCAAACAGCATCTCATATGGAGTGGGGATTTACCTCTGACAACATACACTGTGGAAACAGGCTAACACACAGGAGGGGGATGTGCCCATCCTGACTACAGACTGTAACTGCTGCTATACTGCATTCGGAGTAATGTTGGCTTACCAGGATGTGTGCGGATATGGCTGTCCTACATGTATTAATACCTGCCATCTCAGTTGTATGTTTATGAGAACTCCCCATCTGTAAAGTCATCTGCAGACTGGGCAGTGTGTGGTGCCTTTGGAGTTGTGTGTTACCCACAGAGCATGTATCTGTGAACTGCAGAAGGTAGTGTGAGGATTGTAGTCTGTAGATGGTGTAAGCCATGACAGTTACTGACTTCATATCCCTCATAGGACATATGTTGCAACAAACCCTGTTACAACAGTAAATGTATGCTGTTATCACAGCAATGTGTCAGTACTGGCCCTGTGTATGTGCTTCCAGCCACAACACAGTCAACCTTCATACATATGCCATGCATTAAGAGGTGCATATGTGCTGTACACCATAATTAGTGTCATCATATCTGATAACAAGCCAGTGAGATATCAGACTGCTACACATGTTATGCACAGTAGTGGCTAGATTTAATGACATAACCTGGACACACTGTGGTTGTGTGTACAGTACTAAGGTCTATGTAGTTATGGTGAATGTCGACAGTGTGTGTATTGTTAATATGTACCTTGGCCTGTGTACAGACTGTGGTAGTTGCCATCATCCTAGGTCCCATCCTATCTGATGTTACATGCTGCTCCACTGTATGTTACCATATTGGCTTACATGTTTGTAGGGCCATACACACACATGTCCCATACCACAGTCAGCCATCAGACCAAACAGTGTAGTGGCCCAGTATATGTAGGGTTAGTGTGTGAGTGGCACATATGAGGATGGTGTTGAACAGATAGTCCATATACTATAATATTATGCTAGCTTACCATATGTGGCTGTGTTCTCGTTGGTTGTGGTTATGCACTGTCACACAGGTGTATCTTACCCTGTGCTGTGACATGCCTGTATAGCCTGCTATATATGCAGATACATGTGCATTCCCCCATAGGAGATGTAGGCCACTGTTGAGCCAGTCTGCCTGTAGCCTGCACAGTGCATTGTTACATGCCCAGCAGCTTACTGTACTTACCCAGTGAGATGTCATGTGCAGATACTTGCCAGATGTACTGGTGCCGGGCCTCCCTTAACAGTCATGTATGTCAGACAGAGCAGTGGGATGCTGTACAGATGTATGTCAATATCTAGTGGCTAGTATGTGGCCATGACACCCCCGTACCAGCAGTTATTACGTGTCAGGCCAGACAGGGGTGTGTGACTGCATAACCTATGGTGGCATATGTATACCAGTCATTATGTGTTATACCCATCTACATGGCTGTTAATATCCATATTGTCAGGCATGGTACACATGTTTTGCACTAAGGGGTTCTGTCTATTCCTCTGGACTGTACAGAGTGTGGCAGAATGTCCACACATATTGGCCCATATCTCTGCTGCAGTTGACAGGGGTGTTACGTGTTAGGAGCAGTACTTCCCTATGATGTCCTTAGGGTATCTGTCAGTAGCTAATGGCACACATGTGGAAAGCAGATGTGACCTCCCACACACACCATGTCTGTGAAGAAAATCCCAGTTACAGTAGCAATAGTATATAGAACTGTAATAGTACACATATAAAGGTTTTCCATTTCTGCACACCTGTGTGTGGGGTTTGTTCCTATGACCTCTCTGTGGGTATATGTTGAAGGCAGTGATTATTTTTTGTAAGTATGGCCCATACAGTGTCCAGTTGTTCAGGTGTGAACTGTATGCATACTGGCTGTTTCATATTTTGTGCACCTTCTACATATGTATCTTACTGTACATATCTCTGCGTGTGTATGTGTAGTCACATTTATATCTATATTATATATATATATATATATATATATATATATATATATATATATATATCTGTATCTGCATATATATGTGTCTCTGTATGTATCTCGGGGATGTTGATGGCATCCACATTTTACATTTCCTATGGGAGCCGGACTGTACTGCATGTTATGTTACCAATACCAGCCTGACATCATACAGGTGGGATGTAGTACTGTTAAAATCTTGTGGCCATGTCATGTCAGTTCCTGGTTATGGGATCTGCAACACTTGGTAGTGTATTGCAGGGCAGACGTGTTTGTCTGTGGAGGGGTATGCCTATTCGTACAAGATGTATATTGTTTGGAGCCTCTCAACCCCATTACCGGTGCATGTGGACATATTTGTTTTTGTTAATCTACCATTGCTATCTACAGATGTATGGCCACATATACCTATATAGATATATATATCTCTGCTTACATATATATGACCATGTCCTTATATACCTACATAGCTATATATCTGCATACATATATGTACCTTGCTGTGTATATGTAGACATATAGGTGCAGACATATGTATATGCATGTGGACATATATGTTATTTCCCCATTGTTATCTACAGATGTATGTCCATATATATATATATATATATATATATATATATATATATATATATATATATACATATATATGAATCTACTTCATAATGTCGGAATTTTAGAATGCCGACACCATATGGCCAACATTCAAAATCTCGACATTATGAATAAATCCACCCCCCCACACTCCTTGTAACTTTAATATACCAACTCCGAGATTGCACTACAGTGCAGGAATGGAAATCTTTCCATTCTGCACTATAGTGAGATGCCGGTTTCCCATTGTTGGCAATCCAAATGTCAATCACGTGGTGTCGGCCATATGGTTGTCGACATTCTGGACTGTTGGCAATGTCAGGTAGACCTGTAGATAGATAGATTATATATATATATATATATATATATATATATATATATATATATATATATATATATATATATATATATATATCTATCTGCTGAAATATATATAACCTGCCGTATATATCTGGACATATAGATGTAGACATACATATCTATGGCTGTAGGCATTGCATGCATATATGTTCATATATATTTCTATATATGTCTATATGTCTATATATATATATATATATATATATATATATATATATATATATATATATATATATATAAGGTTATAGATGTGTTATAGATAGGTATTTAGCCATTACCTATCCATAGTATACACAAGATAGGCAATCATTATCTATGGAGTAGAATGGGTACTTATTCAGTGCTGGGGCATCAGCCATCTGCCTTGATTCTTGATCCACTGCTCCAAGAGTTCACCCTTCCGCCGCTTCAGGTCAGCATGGTGATGCCTGACCTGCTCTCCAGTCCAGGGGATATCAGTGACACTGGTGAGGTCACGGGCGAGACTGTCCCAGGCCACCACTTTATACTGGGAGCACCACTACTGGCCCTGCAGTAGTCTCTCCTTATGGTGTTTTACCAGGGGCCATACCAAGAATCTGGATTCCTGGGTGCCCCAGCACTGCACTCTAAATCGAGTGTCTTCCCCAACTCCAGCAATTCTGCCTACAGTAGGGAGCTGCAACCAGTTATCGAAATTATTGGAGCCTGTGGGGTTTAAATACACCCAATTTCCTGCACTTCCCATGATTGGATGTTTTTGAAAAGGCTAAGCTATTTGCACACCTGCCTATCTAATGTTGGCATTGTTTAAAGGGGCATACCACTGGGCAGATTGAGTTAGCAGGCCTAGACATAGCTTACACCACATAAGCTGACCTGTGCAAGGCTTAGCGTTGCTTAATATCTAGTTAGCATTATATTTTCCTTTTTACATTAATTTATTATTTGTTACATGTTATATCTGTGTCTGGTATCTGTGGATCATGTGTACGTACACTGTATGGGGTCCTGGGGACTTCAACACTTTATTACACTAACACCTCACATCTGGCCTTACTGCAGTACTCCAGTTCACATATTTATGTTCTGTATCTTAAACCGTTGGTGTAAACAAAGTCACATGTAAAGTCTATTGTTATTACCAGGGAATCATTCGTCCCATGCAGGAAGACCCACAAATTGGCATACATTCTTTGCGGTAACACCATGTCTAAAAAGGTAAGCATGGCTGTGTTCATATGTGTATGGACTATAGCGTGTGGAAGGCCTATGATACTTGGGTTGGGACAACATACAAGATGAGTCCTGAAGGGAGGAGGAGTGGAGGTTGGGCAAAGTGTAGTGGTGTGGTAGCTACAGGCCGATAACCAGAGGAGGGATGGTGGCTGCATTTGTGCAGTGGAGGGGGGTGGAACTGTGGGTAATGAAATTATGGGTCGAGGAGAGGCTGGGTTGGATGGGCCTGTACTGGTCGGTCCGCCTAGTGGGTGGGGGAGAGGGAAATGAAATATATGCAAATAACAGATAAATGACAATATAGTTAAACTATTATTTATATAGCTCAAACAAAATACATTAAACTTGGTAATGTATTGCAGGGCGTACGTGTTTGGCTGTGGGGTGTTTGCCAGTTATTACAAGACATATATTGTTTGGGGCCTACCAACCCCATTAACGGAGCATGTGGACATATATGTTTCTGTTAATCTACCATTGCTACCTATGGATGTATGCCCAGATATATACCTGCATACATATATGTAACCTGCTGTGTATATGTGGACATATAGGTGTTGTCATATATATGTGTAGATGTCGGCATTTTCATGTATATATGTTCATATATATCTATATCTACGTATATATTTCAGACTATTTATATATATATATATATATATACATATATAGATATCTAGTATCTGTTTAGATATGAATATAATTACACACACACATACATCTAGATGTTGGTATACATTCTCTGTACTGTTGTATGACTGGGCTGGATGTTATATTACTGACAACATCAGACTTATGTATATCTGGAATGGCTTAGTGGTAAATCACTTTGTGTATGGTGTGCATGGTCTTGGGTTTGAGCCTTACAGACTGATTAAGGCATTTTAAAGAAGTGCATCTTCATTAGACAATAATTTAGTTATCAGGAGGGGAACCTGTAATACCATGTGTATACCAGCGTTGTGTATTTCCCATGTACCTGAATTAGATGTTCCTGTTAGATATCATGTGCATACCAGGCAACCTTGTGTACCACATATGCTTTTCAATACCAAAAAATAAAACCATTGGTGTAAATAAAATCACCCATGAAGTCTATTGTTATTACCAAGATTAAATTTGTGGGATGACCCAAAAATTTAAGTGTTATTCTTTGCAGTAACATCATGTCTGCAAAGGTAAGCATGGCTGTGTTCATATGTGCATGGACTACAGCATGTGGAAGACCAAAGATACTTGGGTCGGGACAAAGTACAAGATGTGTCCCGAGGGGAGGTGGAGTTGAGGTTTGGCAAAGTGTGGTGGTGTGGTTGCTATGAGCCAGTAACCAGAGAAGGGATGGTGGATGCGTGTATGCAGCGGTGGGAGGTGGAACTGTGGGTAAAAAAAATATGGTTTGAGGAGAGGCTGGGTTGGATGGGCCTGTACTGGTTGGCCCGCCTAGTAGATGAGGGAGAGGGGAATGAGATATAAAAAAGTGAAACATAAAAGAAGAATAATTTAAATCCCTATTTAAATAAAACAATTAAAATAAAATAAACTTGGTAGTGTATTGCAGGGCGGACATATTTGGCTGTGGGGGGGGTATGCCAATTCGTACAAGATGTATATTGTTTGGGGCCTCTTAACCACATTAACGGTGCATGTAGACATATATGTTTCTGTTAATCTACTATTGCTATCTACAGATGTATGGCCATGTATACCTATATAGGTATATATATTTGCTTACATATTTATAACTATGTCCGTATATACCTACGGAGATATATATCTGCGTACATATATG
>NC_056746.1:817470441-817475441 GCF_019279795.1 Protopterus annectens
TGCTAACCTTTAACCTGAGTGCTTACATCATGCCTGAGCCTTCTGCTTTCATTTTCAAGTACTCGCACAGCCGCAAAGGGATTTTCAGCTTCTAAATATGGCAATAATGGAAATAAAACATCTTGGGAACAAGAAAACAAGAATTTAGCTCGCGACCTCAGTGGGAAGCCAAGAAACAAGCAAGTAAGCAATCTGAGTACTTCTAAATATGCCCCATACTCAGAAGTGCTTGAGAGCTTTCCTTCCTTTATAATGCCCAAACATCTCTCTGCAGTTAGAATCAAGTTAACATTTACCTGAGACAAGACTTATTATAACTGTAATAAGCTTTGTTCATTCCATATGAAAAAGAAAGAAAAAAACATTTATTTTCCTGTTTAAGCATGTACTGATCATTAAATCACCTAAGCCATGAAACATTCATAGACAAACATTTAAAAAACAGTCTTCTGTTTCTTAAGGTTTACACCTTACTAAGAAATTTATATTTAAACTGTATGTTCAAATAATCATTTTAAATGTTACACTTAAGTGCCTTTTTAAGCTGTAAATAACTCTATGTCTACGCTACACAGAAAACCATATAGTATAATGTGTTACTTAAAAGTTTTTATTTTTTTAAGCTTCTTTTTTCCCTTTCTTTATTTTAAAGTAACTTGTCTGAAACTATGACACAAACACTCTATCAAAAGGTATAAGCAGATAAAGCATAATTTTGTTTCATGTATTATGGTATTGGGATATATTAGTTTTATGGATATTTGTTCAATCATTACCAAGCTTTTAAGTTAGTGACCTAGAAAGTTAAACAAAAATAAAATGTTTTTACCTTTTTTCCTTTTAGGATTGTAGTCTTTTAGTTAAAAGGCATTATTTTTGTTCTACATTTTAGGGAAATTCATAAATTTGCCATCTGAATAAAATGTGGCTCCCAATAGATAATTTGTTTGTGGTATAAATGGAAAAATATGTAAAATAATTATTTAAAAGTTACTTGTCATTTAGTCTCTTCTTTTTGTCTGCTTTTTTTTCCATTCACTTGTCTCTGCTTGGCATGTTAGGGTAAAATCAATCCAATCCATTTTATTCTGTTTGATTCAAAGTTTTGTTAGATGTTAAAAAGACACCTGCATCCAAGGTATCAAAAGTCTTTGCTCCATCTAGGAAAAGATAGTCTTGCAGGAAACAGTAAATGAAGCTTGAATTGCCTCTTCTTCAGTTCTTTTATTGAAGGTAAACATTCTTTTCTTTTAAAGTTTACCTCTGATGAGCAATCATTGTCAAATTGTATTATATTATCTTGATATTTGACAGGAGAGTTTGACCATGCAGTTTTATCACCAGTTCCTTCTCCTGAGAAGATATACATCTTACTATTATTATTCTTGGACTTTTATTTCCTTTGCTGGAAGATGAAGAAACTGCCAGTGACCTATGGGCTCTTTCAATTCCATAAGAAAAAGACTCCGGTAAATTCAGAACATTTGGAAGCCAGGATGTGAGGAAATTTACCATATTGTCTCCTTCAGTCTTTACTACTAGTCCATAAGTGCACAAGTAGTTTCTCCTTGGCCTTTCTTCTAGGTCATCTAATTTGTTTGTTAGAAAAGTATTTTGTTTTGAGTGAGACTCAAGCTGATGTTCTTGTTCCATGAGTCCACCGTCCATGTCATTTAATGTTTCATCTATGTCAGCAATCTGAGTCTTATGTTACATTATTAATTCTTGTAACTGCTCCATTTGTTTTGTGCATTTTTCTTTAAGAGAGACAATTTTTTGTCCATTTTGTAAAACTTCAAAGATAAATCTTGCTTGGTAGATAATAAAGTTTGTAGTTCCCTCTTCATTGTCTGGTCCTGTAAAGCGTGCTTTTGATAACTCATTCTGTGAATAAATCTGAGCCATTTCTGCTTCAATTTTGACAGAAAAATCATAGAATTTAAACAAAATAATCCAATGTAGACTTCCATAGACTGTAGTAGAAGTTACTAGTTAAGTTTAAGAAGTTTAGGAGTCTTGTTTTTTTTTAAATTTTCCATCAGAAATGTAACTTAGTTAAGAAAGCTGAGAAAAAGTGCTGTCAACTTGTCAGCATCCTGGCCACCCCCCCATTAGTTCTTTTTTCAATATTGTCTAATTTAATTTCAGTAAATGTATTTAATTGAACATTACTAAGATTTCTCACCCTGTTTGTGGAGTAACACTGTTTTGCATAAGATTTTGATTTTGATGAATGAGTCGATAAAGACATAAAAAGGAAAAAAAATCAAAAAGTCACAGACATTCAGAAGCCATATAGCTGACACACTTGCTATCCTTAAAGGGTCATTTGCATATATCCCATGGGGTTCTATTACAAGAGGTTTAAGTTATCACACAGTGAAAACTCAGATAATCTCAGATTACTAGTATATAATTTCTGACCAGATCTGGAGAATTTCCAACTTCTCATTCAGTTATGTCCACTCTGTCAATTGTTACAAATGTATAATCTTCATCACCATTAGTTTTATCAGTATCACTTTTTCATAGCTTATTTTTTTAGCAAGCATACGATTCTCATCCAGCTGCCTTTGCACTTCCACAGATTGAGCTATGTCATCTTCAGATTTACTCCTCTTTTTTTCTTCCTGTAATGTTCTTCAATCCCCCCCAAGTTAAATTTTGATTTCTTCCTTTTAGCCTGCCTCTTGCATCCTTTTTCTACTTTATCAATTAAAAATGATGCCATTTTTGAAGATGAAATGCTTTCTGACTAAACAATGCTATCACTCCCAGTAATCTGTGTGTTACACAACAAAGCAATGTCCTATTTAGTATATATGCCCTTTGCATTATAGACTAATTTATTTTTCCCAGTTATTTGTTTTGAATTTCTTCCTTTTTTCTTTTTATATTTTCCTCTACATGCTATGAATCCCAAGATCGCTGAATACTTGCATCCTGAATTCCAAAGCTGATATCAGTAGTAGTATCAGGTTTAACAAGAATGGACTGATCTTTACTGACAGTGGACACTTCCTTTCCTAAATGTGCTCTATTTGCACTTTGCCTAATATTATATATTAAATCAGCCAAGTCATTAATATATGTAACAACAGTTTTCTAAGCTGTGCCAATTGTGCAAGTGTAATCTTCATCAGTAACCCCCAGATTCAGCAGGGAGCCATGCAGGAATAAGTTATTCCTGCACGGCAGGGACCGTTCCTGTTTAGCAGGGCAGTGCTGAATGCATATGCATGAAGGCGCATTGCTATGCTGCAATATGTACATGGAAATGTGTACAAGCACAGGGGGGTGTGTCTGAGATCAGAGCTCTCACAATACGGATGCCCCCTGCACTCCAGAATTACCGTTCGTCAATTTAAAATGAGTAAGAATGCTCGTAATACCCCCAGCCCATCAGGATAAGATATCTGGACAAAGCCATAAGGGACAATCATCCTAACCAAGCCAAAAGTTTATAGAATAACAGATTTAGCATAAGCACATAGCACATACCTCCCAACCAGCAGAGTAAGGAATGTGGACAAAGCCATAAGGGACAATCGTCCCTACAAAGCAGAAAGTTGATAGAATAACAGGTTCACCATTAGCATGGATATTCTGAAGGGTACAAATAAAAAAATACAACAAATATTTTTTTTTATATATATGCAATAAAGTTTAAGCATAGCTGTCTGGGTGTGCCTGTTGCTTAGCTATGCTTAGCCCAGCTGAAACGGCACAATAAGTTAAAAAGCAATGGACATCCAGCATAAGGATAAGTGCAATAATGTAGTGGTTATAATGTATTCCTTGCATGTAGTCATTCACAATTTGAGCCTTATCAAAGCCATTTCCATTTTGTATGTGTAAACATTACATTTTTTTTGTATATTTATGTAAGAAGTAACTGATTTTTCTCAACCAGAGTAGTGTATTAGGCCCAGATATGAGGTGTCAGTGTAATAAAGTAATGAAACCTGCATATAAACACAAGTTCCCCAATACAGTATAGTCACACAAAAAAAAAATTTATCACAGCACAATGCAGGATGTCAGGGAAGGTAAATAAATCTATATTATGTAATGAATGATGAATCAATCCCATACAGGTGGTAGACCAATATAATAAAACATAAGCAATGCTAAGCATTGCACAGCTCTGTTGACACGGTGCAAGCATTGTGTACATATGAATACTAAGCAATGAATAGCTCAGCTAAGTGGATTTGCCCAGTGATAAGCAGTGCTGAACCCGTCCCTTTAAGCACTGCCAACCCTAGCTAAGCAGGTTTGACCGTAGCATTGCTGAGCTTAGCAGTTTCAAAAGTAACCAATCATGGCAAAATGCAGGAAATCGGCCCTATTTAAACCCTGTAGGTAGGAATACAGCCCATAACCAGTTGGAATTAATCACTGCAGGCACCATGGCTGGAGTAGGAGAAGATGTTCACTTTCCTGTGCAAGCTAGGGCATTCTGCAGTCCAGGGTCATGGTTGGACTCCTTGGTTTTCAAACCATGATTTGAGACTGCTGCAGGGCCAGTACCAGGGCTCAGAATATAAAGCAGAGGCCTGAGACCATCTTGCCCATGAACTCACCAGTGCTACTGGCATCCCATGGACTGGTGAGCAGGTTCAGCATCACTATGCTGATCTCAAGCAGAGAAAGAAGGACCTTCTGGACCAGTGGGAACAAGACACTCAGGCAGGGAATGCCCTAGTAGTGTGTAAGTATCAGTATCAATTGCTGTTTAAGATAGTCCAGACTGTGTATGTGATGGATAGGTTGTCATAAATGTTTCTCTGTCTCCTGTACAGCTGCAGCTGAGTGGGCTTCGTACGTGGAGGCACATGGAAGCAGGTTGCAAAGGCTACACAGCGAGGCTGGTGAGTACTGATCTAGCTGGCAGTATAATCAAAAGTATTAGAATATCACCTGTCAGTGCTGTAATCTGTGTATTGTTTGAACCGAATAAAACTGAAATTACCACAGATAATGCTAGTGATAATCAT
>NC_056746.1:817480441-817497941 GCF_019279795.1 Protopterus annectens
TCTCTCACATGTACTAACAGCCTAAGAATCAAACATGTACCCCCTAAAATGTTTTACATGGGTATATAACAGTGTTTACTATACACTTTGCTCTTGACTGTACACATGTTGTCTAGCCTATGGCCCATATTTATGGCCCCTACCCCATAACATGAGTGGGAGTCCACATCACTGGGATGACAGCAAGAATGTCAGAACTAAATAATGATAGCTCCTACCTATCAGCCTCTTACTGCATGACATCTGGACAAAGCCTGGTGTATAAGTGGAGGGCATAGGGCCAAACACAGGGCCATATTCAATATATTGCACTCATACACTGTGAAAGTTGCTGGTGTTACATGATTTTTTTGCAACAGATCCTTCCTGAGGGATATAAACTCAAAGTACAAAACAAAAGTCTATTTGCACCAAAGTTACTTGGCCTAGCACAAGCACAGTCCCAGAAAAACAACAATAAGGCAGAGAAGTCCACATAGAGCCGGTCAAAACTTTTATTCAATAAAACCAAAAATAAAATCTTCCATAAGCACTTTCAGGCTACCTGCCCTTCTTCAGATAACAAAGAACATCACAGATGCATACTTAAAATACATAACAACCAACCAGCCTGTGTTAACTCATATGCCAACTTAGTATTGGCATATTGGGAGGATAGTACCATATTTGAGGTTAGACATGCATGGTCCAACAAGTTACATTTTTATGTACGTTTTGTGGACGATATTTTATGGAGTTCTCTGCCTTATTGCTGTTTTTATGAGGGATATACACTCACAAACACTAATGCATGTTTCCAGTTACAGATAGCAGTCAACAGAGTATGCCAATGATTTGCCAAGGACAACACCTGTTTGGGGAACACACAAAGTAGTGGCCCAAACCCTGGCTATTATGTGGATAGTCCTACAGTTGAGAGCTATGCAGACACATAACATTGTCAGACTGCAAGCTATGCAGAACTACCATGTACACACAAACCTTGTTAAACTAGCAGTATTCAAAGCATATAACAGTGATACTCACACTCTGTCCCTATGTCTGAAACCTTACATAAACCTGTAGCTGGCCTATGTCCACATCTTGCATTGTAAGAGATATTTTCACCTGCTGTCTGTAGCACTGCTACCCACACACAGAAAGGATGTGTTCATTATAGGCAAGGTAAAGGGACAACGACCACAGGAAGTACACATTTATAGGAGTGGGTTGACATGACATTGGCTATTGGAAGGACTACACAGCTGCTCTACATGCAATTAGCAAGTGGGGAACACCGATTGGTGTATAGGCCATCACCTGGTCATGACCATCACCTATAAAAGCCATGCTGTCACTTAATCAAACCCACTCAATCCCTGTATTACAGAGAGAGAGAGAGAAAATGACACAGAGTGAGACAACAGCCAAACCAGAACACTTAGGTTGAAATATACAACCCCCCCCCCAAAAAAAAGGTATGTGAAACATTTAAGCGTGTAATTTAATGTATTACTTGGTCTGTAATAATGGGATAGCTGAGTTTGAAAAATGTATATGTGCCAGCAAAACTTGCCATACTGATGTCCTGTTGTACAACTGCTATGGCCATAGCATCTGGCTCTGTCTGCAGAGGGAGACATCACAGCCATATCTGTCAACTGTACAAATATTCACATAATGTCC
The DNA here is from genome assembly GCF_019279795.1 of Protopterus annectens. Classification (NCBI taxonomy): domain Eukaryota; kingdom Metazoa; phylum Chordata; order Ceratodontiformes; family Protopteridae; genus Protopterus; species Protopterus annectens. The sequence goes on from NC_056746.1 coordinate 817,482,107, forward strand.
AGATTTTGAAATCAGACTGTTATGTCTGTTCCTCTTGACATCTCTACCTATCTGACAAATTGCTGAGAACTGAAGTCATAAAGTAATGACAAACACTTGAGTGTAAGACATCCTTCAGAACAGTCACAGTAATGCAAAATGTATTATGCTAAACACTTCATAACTCTGTAACAGGAATATGTACAATATGTTCCTATTTACCCTCTCCCAGTTGTACACATGATGCTTTATGAGTTTGAGAGGTGGTATCACAGCTCAGGAGCCTGACTCACCTTGGAAAAGGACAGCTCACATTTGCCAACCACTAGAGTGTCTGTCAAACAGTTGTGACTGTGCCACTGCTAGGCCAGTTAATGGGATGTTGTTCATATTCATATGCTACCTGTGAATATGAGTATGATATATGTTTGTCTTGGCAAGTTACGAGACATATATAGGGCATGTGGATAGTGCAGTACTGTTGCAGATGTGTGCCAAACTGCATGTGATATCTTGAATTAACATTCAACTATACAGTGTTCTGCTGGACAATAAGCACATTTGTGACTGCTATCTGTAGACACACACGCATATACTTGAACTATGTCAGCCAAACCAGTGGCAAGTCTTTTAGCAATGACAATGTAACATAACAGTGTAGTTATGACTGTTGGACAACTTCCAGGTTATCACAGTGGTGTCAAAGGCCACTTTGTACAATCAACTTAAATGTGTATGTTGCAGCTAGAGGAATATGGTATCAGTATTGATGTTACTTTTGCCAGCCATTGATGTGGGTCTTTGTCCTGAAGTCCTGTGGGTATAACCAGCTGAGAAGTATGATTGATTAGCAAGACTGTGAGTACAGTGTGCCATACTAACACAGAACACAAATGTATACCAGGTATCCCCTGGGCACATGCATGTATGTGTATGTCCAGCTGGAAGGCACAAAACTGATACCATGGGTTACAAGCAGTCAGAGAAATAGGGTGTGCATGTTGCACATCTGTGTAATATCAGTGTCAGTGCATACAATAGAAATAAATGTGTACAGCTACTTATTGTTGCATTGCCTTGACACTGATATGGGTACTACAGTAAGCATGATTATCATGTAGTAATCAGTGAAGTGTTCATCTGTGTTATGACACATTTCCCATGCCTAATACTAACAGCTATAGCAACACCTATATACAGTGGGTATCAAAAGTGTACACACCCCTGTTGGAATTCCAGGTTTGTGTACTGTATGAAAATTAGGCCACAGATAATCTTTCAAAAATGTTCCACACCCCAAATGTGACCCATAACCTGTACAATTCTATTGAGTGTGCAAACCAAGACAAACACATACTTTAGTTATCTCAACAGGTGTTCAGACAACATATCACTTTAAGGGTGTGCACACTCATTCAACTGGCTTATTGTACTGTTTGTTATTTCACAAATGTTTTCACAGACCCGATTGTCATGTTTTACATCAAACTGTAAAGGATAGAGGTCACATTACAGGTGTGAATTTATTTGAAATGAGTTTTTGTGGTGTCATATTCCAATTGCACAAATACCAGGCATTGTAACAGGGGTGTGTACACTTCATATCCACTGTAATTATATGCAATCAGCAGTACATGACCTGTAAAAGTAGCCTCCACCAAGGAGAGAATAATCCCCCTTGGTGGACAACAGTGATACACAAATATGCTATATTGGCTGTACAGGGACACATAGGTGTAGTCAACAATTTGGAGGCAAGTCCACCTCTATCTCAGCAAGCATGTATGTTCACAGCTGACATTGTTTAAGGCTGATTATGACTATAAATCAGACATATCCACACCACCAAGGACAATTGCAACAGAGTGTCTCCACATATGTAGTCAGTCTCAGAGGCAACAACACAATTCAACCTGTACTGGGGGTAAAGCACACCTCATACACACATGCCATGGATATAGACAACATGCATCACACAGGTTAGGTGGGAACAGTGTCACCCTGTCCACACAAATTCTATAGGGGGATATGCACATCAAAAACACTACCCCCCCTCATCAATGGTGAACATGTACATAATGCCTACTGAAGGCAACAGCAGCAAATCTCCCTGGGCCATGAGAACATCACTGTCTGACTCTTACCTAAAATAAGGCATGTGCTCACATCTCCATCACACACTACAATCAAACACAGACTTGCCACCATCCACACACCATCCACATGGGCAATGGCCACTGTCATCCCTATACACAGAATTGAATGGAGAAAAGAGAATTATGCAGTTAACTGTGCACTGTTGGGTGGAATAAGATAGGTCAGGGCCAGGAGTGTAATGACAGCTGATTATAGGGTTAGGTTGCAGTTTGGAATATTGTCAAGTAATAGTCTGTGTTGATGTGCAAGTAGAACACTGTATGAGGTCATGTAATCTTTTCTCCTGTTTATGTCTTCTAGCTACCATGCCACAAATGGCTACCAGCCTTTACTTCATTGGAAAATTATGTAATCATTCAGTATCTCATACAAAACTATGATGTCCTGTTCAGACATGGCACAGAAGCCCTACGTGACTGAACAGCGCTGTGGGAAAAACTGGTCCACAGGGCAAATGATGCTGGACAACAGAACTGGCATTATGACCAGGTCCGTCATCACACCAGCAACATTTTGCATCATGCACAGAACTGAGCAGCTGCTGTAGCAAGGAAGCAGCTAGCCACAAATGGGGGTGCAGCCATCCATCCCCCACTGACATGTACGGAACAACTCCTTGCCAGCCTTGGTGCACAAACCCAGCACACCCACCATGAAGCAGAACCCAGCATTGTTGAGGTGGGTGCTACCCAACCAATGTCTGAGGAGCAGGTAAGGCCACAGTGCACATAACTAGAAGAGTGTTGATTCTCCATTTCTATCTGTAGAGAATATGCATGTATATATCAGAGAAGACGGTCTGTAGCTGGAGTTTAGTAATGCACAGATGTGCACATCTATGGTGTTGTGCTGCATATTCTGCAGTATTGCTGTTTGTTCTGTTAATGTTCTGAAATGCTGCTACAACCTTGTAGCAATGCCACATGAGTGGCTACCGAAACTACCTCTCTCCCACAACTATGTAGGTTCCTCAGGTATACAACTGGGGCAGCAGTCTGTGGCTGGTGAGTATGGGGTTATTTTGTTCATGTTTGCAATACACCAGCCATGTTAAGGCCATGCTATATGCCCTGTACACATTTATCACACCTACCTATAATGCATGATGTATTAAATATGGGATGACAGTTCAGTTTCATTGGTGTTAACTGCACAACATCACAGTGGTCACCATGGTGAAGGGTAGGTAGGAGTCCTGCAGTACACCTCACAACCCATTAGTGCAAGATGTGTGGACAGAGACAAGCCAAATGGTGGTACAAATGGTCTACAGTAGGGACATGTATGAAGCATAACCCTCATACAGTCAATACAACAGTGTACACACCCCTATGATGGTGTCAACTGTTCCTGACATATACAATGACAGAGCACAATAACACATTCCACACCTTTTACAACCCGTAATGTGCACCTAACATGTGCAATTAATGTAGAAAAAATAGAATTCTATCTTAGGACAACAAATATGGGGTTTGCAAACCTTACAATACAATGGAAGCATATGTGTGTACACACTCCAATTAACTTATTATGGAGGCAGCTTGTGATGTACTGACAGCATTCACTCTTCTGCAGTACACACCTGCCATCAAGTACAGGCCTCTATGTCACACCATGTAATGTTCTGCTGTCCGAGAAGTATGTCCATGACAACTGGCCAGCTGCCTGCAACACAGGCAGCCATGGCTTGCAGATATTTTCCAAGGCATGACATGAATCCCATATCTGAAAGGAAGTAGTGAAGAGTAGGGTAAAATAACATTACCTCACTATTGTATATTCCATGGTAAACAGTGCAGACAGTCATCTAGAGGTGGATTAAATATGGGACGACAGTGATGTTGACAAAATACAGATGGTCATCCAATACAGATGACAATACATAGTGCAAACTGGTCAGGGAGGCTACCCAGATACATGCAGCAACACTGAGGCAGTTGCACAAATGTCTAGCAAGTTCTGCCTATGTATTACCTGCATCAACAATCGTGGAGTTTGCCTAAGTGTGCCCTATGGGTTAGGGTAAGTAAATGGGAGATTTATCCCACAAGAAACATTATCCAGTCCTCCATACAGGTAGTAAAATCATGACCTCAGGTCTTCCAAAGGCATATGTTGCAATGTGTAATGGTGTCATGAGACCAAGGCTCAAACCTACAGACAGTAGCTCACATCACATCAAGGCCACCATCCCCAACTTGAAGGTTGCTGGTGCCAGTGTACACCTTTACGGTTGCTGTTCATTACCTGAAAGTAGGCCTGTAGACATGGTGGAGTGAATGCGGAACACTGCAAACTAACACTCGTGCGTGGGCCACAATTATCAGGCATCTGCAATAAGGCTGAGGATGGGGAGGGGGTGTCAGCTTCAAATACAACAGTGAACTGAAGCATACATTCAAAGCTAGCTAAGAATGACCATATTTTAACACATTCAAGGTTATGAATTGGCCCACACATAACACACATTCCACAGCAATACTGAAGTCTCTATGTGACTTCCACGGGCTGTGCACATGAGCTGGCCTTGCAATCTGGCAGAGTTGTAATAGGCAAGGATGTGCCATGCTACTGGTTCAACTGGCCAACATTCCCAGCAGAGGTGACAACATATTGGACCTGGTCATCACCAACATGGGTGACCAGTGTTCCACACCGGAGGTCAACCCCTCGCTGGTTAGATCTGACCATAAACAAATCACTTTGGATATCCACATTCCACCCCCACCCCCGGACAAGGAAACCACCTTGAAAAACCTTTCAAAAGAAAACTTCACATTACTTAAGACTAATGTGGAAAGTTTCAAAGCCCCCATGCTGAAGGATAACGCTGTCCAAGCTTCAAAATCCTTTACTAATGCATTCTACGGGCACCTACAAGAATGCATGGATCATTCCATCCCAAGCAAAACCAACTCTCACTCCTCCAAGAAAAGGAAAACAGTCTGGTGGACTCCTGCCATAAACAAGCTATACAATAGAAGGAGGAAACTAGTACAGAAAAGAGTAAAATCGCAAGAAGGGAAGACATCCCTGATCAGTATCAGCAAGAAACTACGATTCCTCATAAAATCATCCAAGGCCAGCTTTGAAAGAAAAATTGCCAAGGACTCCAAAGATAACCACAACGCATTCTTTAGCTATGTCAAGAATCTAAGTTGCAATGCTCAGATCTGCTCGGAGTTGGTGCAGAATAGCACAAAACACACTGTACCAACCAATATCACCAACATCCTGGCAGACAGGTTCAGCACAAACTTAAACCCCCTCTCACCCCCAAAAGGGCCCATATCCATACCAGAAGAATGTAGAGTCCCTGAAATCACAGACACTCAGGTTAAAACAGCCCTCTCCAAAGCCAAAAACACAGCATCAATGGGACCGGACGGTGTCCCAGGCTGCGTCCTACATGAGCTCAAAGATGAACTAACCCCTCACCTAAACACACTGTTCAAACTCATAGAGTGGCACACAGCAATGGTTATTCTGCTCTACAAAGGTAGAGTCACAACAGACCCTGGGAACTATCACCTTATAAGCTTGACTAGCTTGGTCTGCAAGGCTATGGAGCACATCATCATGAAACTCATTAACAGAGACATTGGGAACCTCCAAACACTGGACCCTACCCAGTTTGGCTTTGTTAAGGGCAGATCATGCCTCCTAAACCTGGTGGACTTCTTTGAGACAGTTACAAAGGCTATAGATGAGGGAAAGGTGGTACACACAGCCTACCTAGAGCTTGCTAAGACCTTTGACACCATTCCCCATTCTGGCATTATAGACAAGCTCACCAGCCTGAACATAAACCCCTACATCACAAGATGGGTTGCCAACTGGCTCAAGGACAGAACCCACATGGTGAGAGTTGCAGGAGCTAGGTCCGACTCTAAACCGGTTACAAGTGGCGTTCCCCAGGGCTCAGTCCTAGAACCCCTCCTGTTCGGCATATACTTCTCAGAGGAACAGGCACGCACAGGAGGACTATGGCTGATCAAGTTTGCAGATGACTGCAAACTAGGGGCTATAATTGACTCTCTGGCTGACACAGACATCCTCCAAAAGGGTCTCACTGAGACGGATACCTGGTGTCAAAATCATGGCCTCAAGCTAAATGCCAAAAAGTGGATAGTCATCCCCTTTGGAAAAAAACAAAGTACCCACAAACTACCACATAGGTGGTAGTTTCCTAAATACGGAAGATGTAATTAGGGATCTGGGGACCCAAGTAGATAGTAATCTCACCTTTGATAATCACATTGCCAAAGTAGTTAGAAAATCCTTCTACATGGCCCACCTAATCACAAAAGGGTTCGCATCCAGATCAAAAGAGGTCATTGTGCCCCTCTACTCATCACTCATCAGATCCATCATAGAGTACAACACCCCATTTGGGATGTACCTTACAAGACACCTGCAACAGCTGGAAAGACTACAGAAGTACCTCAACAAGAGGCTCACTGGCCTCAAACAGATGCCCTATGCAACTCGACTGAAGAAACTCCAGCTGTACTTGGTTGCATACCGCCTACTCAGAGGTGACCTCTGCCTGGCATACAAGGCCATGTCCAACCCAGAATTGATGGACATGCTCCACCTAAAGAAAACCTTATCCCCTTGAGCCACACGCTCTAGGGATCTAAACCTCACTACAACAATAAATATGATGTGCTGGAGGGATAGATTCCTGTCCCAGAGACTTCCCATGCTTTGGAACAAGATTCCAATCTACATTAGGCAGAGCTCCTCGCTAACACTCTTCAAAAGAAACCTTGGCGAGTGGATGGGAAACAGAAAGTTTACCCCGGGGATCACTTCAGTGGCTCTGCTGGACAGATGCACAGGGAACTAATCTAAGGGGGCGGCAAAAGCCAACACATTCTGGCTAGGCTTATAAATGCCTTTGGGCAGATAGCCTTGTACCTACCTATGAACCTACTGTGCCCCTTCCAGGAATAGTGACTGCTGTATTTCAGTTAGCAGGTGCTTCAACAAACCATTGGTTTAAGGGTGGGCACAGCTATGCACCACCAAAATGGTATGCATCTCAGTCAGCATCTCCATGACTGACAATCATCTGACTCAGGATTGGATTGCATAGGTCATATGTTAGATATCAGGTGTGTATAATGTTTTTGACTGCAGTAATGTGGCCCCATTGCATATCATAGAAGAGGCTGCCATGTCAACAGGGTTGTGTATTGCTCTTGAAATTCACATGAGGCTTGGAAGGTCGTCAGTGTACACAAATGTTATTGCACATACATCAACTGATGATGATGAGATCTGGGAATCAAATGTCAGTCATTCATTAGTGGCATACATCCTCACAGCATCCCAATCATGTGTCAGACAAACACATAGGGGTTGTGAAGAACAGAGCAAACATAACTGCTACACATCTAACACATTGAGCAATGATTTGCATAGTTGTGAGGTATGGTGTACAGTGCATGCCAGTGTGCTGTACAGGAGCACAGCATTAATGTGTACATGGGTGCAGTGTGACCCAGAGGAAGGGGCATCACCTACTAACATGACTTGTACATCCTACACATGTATATTGTTTGTAACCAGGATTTAGAATGGCTGCACTGCCTGATATTGAGTGCCATATGTCATGCACGTCAATTGTTGGGTACCGATGTCTGTGTAATATGTTTGTGCCACCTCACATGTAAGTGTGTATGTGCGCAAAAGTAAATCATAATGTACAGGTCTTAATTTACATTTCTTGTCTGTCCCTCACAGGTGACAAGGTGGGTCAGGGTCCCTTCTGCAGGCAAACTGATGTTAGTGTCCATACAGACTCTAACAATGATAATAGGCATAGTGAGGCACAGGCAGGGTGGTCAGGGACTGAATCTGTGCCATTGGTTGACATCCCACTTTTATCCACCCCATCCCCGCACACAGTCACATGACCCATACCTACCCCATCACCAGTGGCCATAGATGAGGGACAGTTGGCGGGTGGTGGCATGGGACAGGAAAGTGTGGGGACTATGGCAAGTGTGTCTGTACACAGCAGCCATAGCTGGATAACTGGTGAGGTACCACACAGGCAGATGTACAGGGGTGCTCATAGGAGGCTGATGGCCATCATGCCCCTGGCAGAAGCGCCACAGCAGGTGTCACCAGACGCATGTTTTGGGCCATCATGGAGGCACAGGCACATATGTAACATTACACCAGAGATAGTCCTATCTTGCAGGTGCCCACTGTTATTTTGCAGAGGTCATGGATAGACAATTGGGTGAGATGGTGGGAATCCTCGACTGTGCGATGTCTGTGGTAGAGCATGTGGTGGGAGTAGGGCATCGACCACATGGATGTAGGTCAGCAACACCAACAGGTGGAGGTCTACATGGATATGCAACAACTCACGGCCGCTCCTGTAGTGGTATTACCAGCAGCAGCACTGCAGGGGGAGTGCTGTCCACACCACAATGGAGGAGGCCATGTGCATGTGGTCCTGGCCAGTCCAAACAGGGATGCAGATCCAGTGGACAATTGTCATCATCAGGGAAAAGTAACATATCTGGGCTTCTGCCTGTTAGTGCCCGTGCAACCTCTGTCAAGCAAAGTTCTTGTGTCTGTGGCCAAACACGGTGAAATGTACACCCTCCCATGTGTGGTCTGCAGCTGTCCAAAAAACTCCTTTATAGGGCAGCCACATGGGAGAAATGTGTGCATACATGCACGCACACACACGTCACCAACACAGCTAGGGCACCTCCATACCTACACACACCACATCTGCACAGCCCATTTAATAAAGAACCCACTAAGCCACACACATGATGTCAACCAAATGGCTCAGCCTAGGCCTTTGGCAAACCCACAACACAACCTGTGCATATGATGATACCTGTGCCACATCCCTGTCATCCATATCATCAATTCAGGCACATGCTAATATGGTTCTGATGCACAGGGTGAATGTACTAAGGTTTAGCAATGTAATGCTGTTTAACGTGTTTTCAGCTGGAATGATTAATGCTTACATGTCAGGGTGTGTAGCTGTCCAGCCATGATGCATTACAGCTGTTATTAACACTGACTGATTGTGGTCCTCATAATGTATTCTGTTTGTGTTCTAAGTGTCTATGTGTCAGCAGGGTGTTGGTCTGCTGTCCTTTCCTACAAGGGGTGTGGCACTGTGGTGACACATTGACTGTGTCATATCCCGGGTACACCTGAACACAAGTAACAGGTCTTTATAACAGTTACTGCATGTGCCACATGCTGATAGTTCTGAGGGGTGTATATAGGTGAGTGCATGGTGGCTGATGTAAGCAGCTCTTCTACGATGGACAATGGTAAGTGTACTGGGTGGCACACACCAAATGTTTGTGAATAACACACACACACAGAAGCTTTGGTGTTGATGCAATACACAGACAATACTGTTCACATAGATATACTTCATTTTGCAGTGAACTCATTTTGGCCTATGTAATTCCATGAAGACCATATTGCCAAAACATCACATCAGTAAATAATCAGTCCGCCAGTTTAATGTCACTGACAATGGTACTGGCAGGGTATATGCCCTCTTCCCCAATGTAGTGCAATCCTGGAGTTGGTAAACATAAGTGTGCTGGTGTGGGTGGCACAGCCCCCACTTTGAAGGGTGTGGGGTGGCATAGAACCACATATAGTGTGATTAACAACTACTTAACCTGTTAACATATACTGTATAGTATAACAGTACACTAAGCGGGGGGATAAGCACAACAATAACCCCAATGTGGGTGGCTGTGCCCATAACAACCACACCCAACTATATATAACAACTCCAGTATAGCTGTACAACTGTACAGTGGGGAAGAGGGCATTTACACATCCACAGCTAGTTTTGATGGAATGAATTTCCACAAGATGATTGCTATGAAATGTTACCTTTTGCCAGTTAGTTCTTGGAAAAATGATCTCCTGGGACATATATCTTCTGCAAACTAAAGTAGATCCCTTCACATACACACACACTTACTTGGCAACACTAAGAGTAGAACCCCTACCTAGGTACTTATTGCTACTAATGTGTCTGGCCTTAATTGCATACACCACAGAGCTTTTAGGGTGAGGTGTGTCCCAAGTTTCCTGTTAAGTGAACACCACCAGTCCTTGTACAGTATGGTTATGGGGGATGTACTGTGTGTTAATGAAAAATACATAGTATGACATACTGTCATATACACATTGACAAACAGATACAGTCATAGACACATTTGACAGACCTGGGTTTAGCAGTGCTAACTACGTTGTCAGTGAGTCCATACTGTTACAGAGTTTTTGCACATAGCACATGCATCATTGGGCTGGATAGTGTAGTCAGTTACCTGTATGGTTGATGGTGACAGTGGTCCTCATACAGTGGATCTTGGGACATGTACTGGGGGTACCATGGTGTAAAAGCAGTATACCCAGCAACCACACACCACATTGGATATTGCACTCACTGAAACCCATGATCATTTTTATTTATTTTAGTTTTATTTAACATTTGTTAACTGGGAAAGTCCGAACTAAGCCAATTTTCAGCGGAGGCCCGGGGAGAAACACTCCAGATGCATGTCTCTGTCACACATTGACCAGGACTGCAATACAAACCCTTGTCATTCTAATCAGTGCTACTACAGGGATATGCATTTACCGCACATGCCACAGGGACAGCAGGGTGAGGGTTTGTCATGGCTCTGCTAATGTCAGCAACATCACCATCCCTTATAATGTATGGCAAGGTTCACTGTGCAGTGACAGAGACCTGGTTCAAGGTTCCAGAGTGCACCCCTGCATTACCAGGGTATAATTCATACCACACTTTTCGACCACCTAACCTGGACCAAAACTCTAAAGGTGGAGGCTTGTCCATATTCATTAAGGATATCCACACCTCCAGACTAGTTGCTCAGCATAATGCATCTGAGATTATCCAAGTGCAACTAACTCTGGGCAGGACCGCAATCCAAGTTGTAGCTTTCTACAGATCCTCCACCATGCCCCTGGATTCCCACTCCTCATTTCTTGATACACTGGAAATATTAGGGTAAAACCTAACACCATAATAATGGGTGATTTCGACTACCCCACCATTAACTGGGAAAACTACTCATGTACTAACTCTTGTGCGCAATGTTTTCTGGGATTCATAAATTCCAATGCATTGGTTCAAATTATCCATACCCCCACCAGGGGCAGCAATATCCAAGACTTGGTCATTACCAACATGTGCAAGGGGGTGTTCCACACCAGAGATCAATTCCTCATTGGTCAGATCCGACCACAAGCTAATCACCCTAGACATCCACATCCCACCCCCACAGCCCATTAGGGAAACCACCATAAAAAAATTTCTCCAAAGCCAACTTCACGCTTTTTAAGACAGAAGTGGCAAACTTCACAACACCCATGCTGATGGACAATAGAGGTACAACTGCTGAATCCTATACAAATGCACTTTATAAGCACTTGCATGAGTGCATGGATCATGCAATCCCTAACAGGACCAAGATGCTATCCTCCAAAAAAGGAAGACAATCTGGTGGTCCCCTGCCATAAACAAACTCTACAACAGAAGAAAGAAACTGTTGCAAAAAATAATAAAATCCCATGATTGGAGGAACTCCATGGTCAACCTCAGTAAGAAGCTGAGATCCCTCATAAAATCCTCCAAAGCTAGTTATGAAAACAAAATCGCCACTGCTTCTAAAGACAACCACAAAGCATTCTATAGCTATGTTAAGAATCTCAATGGCAACACTCAGATCTGTTCTGAGTTACAACACAATGACACTAAATATACAGAACCAACTGATATTGCCAACATCCTGGCAGATAGATTCAGTGCTACTTTTACCCCTCTCTCACCCCCTAAAGGGCCCATCTCTATACCAGAAGAATGCAAAGTTCCTGTAATCATGGCTGCACAGGTAAAAACACATTCTCCAAAGCCAAGAACACAGCATCCATGAGACCTGACAACATCACAGGCTGCAATCTACATGAACTACAGAACAAACTGGCAACCCACTGAAGTACCATGTTCAATCATAGCCTCACCTCTGGCTTTGTGCCCACTGAATGGCACACAGCAACGGTTATCCCACTCCACAAAGAGGGAGCCACCATGGACCCCGGGAACTACCGCCCCATTAGCCTGACAAGCCTGGTCTGCAAGGCTATGGAACGTATTATCATGGAACTTATAAACAATGATAATGGTAATCTCCAAACTCTGGACCCTACCTAGTTCAGGTTTGTAAAAGGCAGATCATGTCTCCTAAACCTGATAGATTTCTTTGAAGTGGTCGCCAAAGCCGTAAATGAGGGTAAGGTGGTTCACACAGCCTATCTAGATCTCGCCAAGGCTTTTGACACCATCCCCCACTCTGGAATTATAGATAAACTCACTAAACTAGGTATCAATCCCTATGTCACAAGATGGGTTTCCAACTGGCTCACTGACAGAACCCACACTGTGAAAGTAGTGACTCTAAATCCAACTTTAGACCAGTGACAAGTGGAGTACACAGGGTTCAGTCTTGGGTCCTCCAATGTTTGGTATCTACTTCTCTGAAGTACAGGCTAACACAGAAGGTCTTTGGCTAACAAAGTTCACAGATGACTGCAAACTAGGAGCCATAAACAAAACTCCTAATGATGTGGACATCCTACAAAATGGCCTCACTGAGACAGATGCCTGGTGTCAAAGCCATGGCCTCAAGCTCAGTGCCAAAAAGTGCATTGTCATCCCTTTTGGTAAAAACTCTGTACCCATGAACTACCACATAGATGGTAGTCTACTTAACCCCAAAATTGTGATAAGAGACCTTGGGACACAGGTGGACAGTAGTCTTTCCTTTGATAATCACATCACCACAGTAGTCAGTAAATCATTCTATGTGGCACACCTCATCACAAAAGGTCTCTTATCCAGGAAAAAAGAGGTCATTGTTCCCCTCTACTCATCACTCATTAGACCCATTATAGAGTACAATGCCCCTTTTGGCATGTACCTCACAAGACATCTACAACAACTGGAAAGGACACAGAAATACCTCACAAAGAGGATTACTGGCCTCAAACGATGCCCTACGCAGACCATCTAAAAAAACTCCAGCTTTACTCTGTCGCATATCGCCTACTCAGAGGTGATCTCTGCCTAACATACAAAGCTATGTCAAACCCAGAGCTGTTGAACATGCTCCACTTAATGAAATCCCAGTCCCTCTGAGCTACATACTCTAGGGATTTAAACCCTGTCACCACAATAAATAGAACATGCTGGAGGGATAGATTCCTGTCCCAGAGACTTCCCATACTCTGGAACAAACTACCTATCTACATCAAACAAAGCTCCTCAGTAGCACTCTTCAAGAAAAATCTTGATGACTGGATGGGAGATAGGAAATTCACTCCAGGAATCACTTCTGTGTCTCTGCTTGACTGGGGCACTGGAAAATAATTTTCTTGGGTAGCAAAAGCCAGGGTACCGTTTGGCTAGGCTTATATAGGCCCTAGGGCCAATAGCCTAGTACCTACCCATGAGCCTGTATTTGGAGAATGTGGCCTCAGAATGCTGTCTCCTACAAATATGCACACTCAAACACAACTGAACACACATACACACACACACACACACATACTCACATTTACAAGGAATCAGAGGGTAACCCACAGCTATCTACCCATTTGTAGAACAGTGTTATGCTGGTACTGCAAGTTCCAAGTAGCCCATATGGGGAAGAGTTTCACAAGGTACATTTAATGTGAATTACAGCAGCAGCCCTTTCTAAGTATAGTAATGGCGGATGTAGTGGGTGAGAAGGCCCTCAGAGGATTTTCAACTACAAGTTTACAAACACACAGGCACTGCTATACTCAATAATACAGACACACATTTGTCAGTACTGAGGTCCATAGATGCAGGTGTTCCTAGGTGTGTACCAGGCTAAAGACCATGGAGAGATGAGAAGAGTAGGGCATGTGAGTACAGTGGTATCATGCCACCTGACATTTGTCAGCAGGCAATCTATCAACTGATGCCACTTGAGTCATCCCCAGGGTGACAGTTAAATTCAACATCCACTCATCTGGTTTTCTCTTGAAGAGGGCCAGTGAGGTGCTCCAGTTGACATGTATGCAACATATATTGCATAACATGGCCAGTGTTTGGGTTAGGGACCTGTACCCAAACAAGATCTGTTGACTGTGGTAGTCTGGTTGAGGTATCCAACATATAGAGTGGGGCTCCTAGCTGTGGCATTCATAAGACAGCTGAGCAAACATGTAAGTGTCAGTCAATCAGAGATTGCTTGTAAGCAGCCAAGATGAATACCTGACATCTGCACATCTGTACAGAGGACAGACAGAAAGTAGCTAGCCAACAGGTTATGCATTAGGATGAATGTTTTGGTAGACAGACATCTGAAACTCATAAGTATGCCATTACTACATGACAGCAGTCCTCAATGACATGTCCTAAATACATAGTAGTCGACAGTTAATATCAACATATCAGGTCAATATCCAATAGGAGATGCATAAAAACATAGAGATCAAACACTAAGAACACGACAGTCAGTACTCAGAGTCCAGCTTTGCATGCAGGGGTGTATGGTTCCAGTACTACAATCTGCAATCTACCCTTACTTGTAAAAGCACTGTTAAAAGTAGTAATGTAATGATACAATACATGCATGTGTGACTGCATATAACCTGGGATACTACCCTAGTATGAAACACATACAAAGAGAAAATATTGTGGTACTAACCATGTATACTCAGGTGTCCCATACAGTATGCTCACATCCCTTGCTACTGTAATGACAGCACATAGAAGCATGTAATGTACATGTAATTAAATACACTTATTAAAGATGTCATTACCCTGCTATTTTATCAGACTGGAATGTGATCACTGGTTACCAGGGCTGAGCTATGCTTAGCAGGTGTAAGCATTGCTTAAATGTAAATGCTAAGCAGATTTGCACACTGGTAAGCAAAGCCTACACAGTGTAAGTGCTTATTAGTTTAACCATATATTATCAGCACTAACCATCACACAAACCTGCTTAAAACTGCCTTAACCACTCTGTATCCAACAGTCCTTGTTCTGCCTAGCAACAAAATAAACAGCACTTGCAGGCTTAAACCCAGGACCCTGTGCACTATGGTCACAGCAGTTAACCACCAAGCCATCTAAGCTGTCAAGATGTCTGTTGTTTTTCAAATATATCATTCAGTATACATGCTGAATAGTAGTGAACAACTGCTTTGGCTACTACAATTGTTTAGTACTTGTAAGTGAAAATAGTGTTGAATCAGTCATTTCTTGTATATAAATATACACATATCAGATTAATATGGTGGGATACATCTGATAAGGTATATACAGCACTAATGTTTACACATAAAAGGATACAAATATATGTTTATACATATGTGTGTGTGTGTGTGTGTGTGTGTGTGTGTGTATATATATATATATATATATATATATATATATATATACATACATATATATATATTTATTTTATTTATTTTACATGTCCATTTTCAGTGAAGGCCCGAGGAGAAACTCTCCAAAGGTTGTTACATATGCATTCATCACAATGTACAGATAGAACAAGAGTAATAACAACATAGTACAAATAAAACACACTTTACAGAGTCAGTTAATTTTATGCAG
>NC_056746.1:817502941-817643695 GCF_019279795.1 Protopterus annectens
AACATAACACTAGGGTAAAGACACTGAGCTGCTAGGCATGTCACCAAGCACTGTCTACACTACAGGCAGACTGCCATAACACTAACCCAATTTACCTATGGGGGAATACACATGTAATTGCAAATATAGCAGGCACTACAGGCGTGTAACAGCATGGAGTAACTGAAACCACTGTGAAAGTGCATACCCACAACCGATTTCAAAACAGTCACAGTCACATAATGGTAAGCCTAATTAATAGTACAGTCTATGGCCTGTGTGAACAAAAGTCATCATCATCATGTTTGCCACTCACACACCAGCCCTACATATACTGAGCCAATTGACAGTGTAGTCTGATGCCTGACTGTGGTATGGGACATATCTCCGTCTGGTCCTACAAACATATAAGCTGATAGGGTATCAGAAACTGGAGCAGCATGCAACGTCAGATAGAACAGGACCAAGAATACTGACATCTAGCCCATTTACTGAGTACAATCATCAGAGTATGCTACTGCATTTATAAAGACAGAAAATGTGAGTAACACACCAAATCTAAGACTCTAAACTCTGGCCAGTCTGCAGATAGCCCTACAAGTGAGAGTTTTCTCAACCTCATAATACTGTTGTGCCAGACTTTAAATCATGCAGAACAGCCATATCCACACAAACTCTGTTAAACCAACATTACTTCAAATGTAGAACAGCAATATTTACATTCTGTCCCCATATCTGGAACATCCCCCTCCAGTTTGATGGCCTGTCTCCACAGTGTTTGTTGTAAGAGGCATTTCCAACTACCCCCTGTGATGCTGTTTGTCAGACACCCACATGCAGACCTGCTCACAGTGAAGGAGAAGGGCCAACACCCACTTGCAGTGCTGACTTATAGGAGTGTGTTTCCATGTAATTGGCTATAGGAATGATACCACAGGTGTTCCAAATGCAATTTGCAAGTGGAGGACTCCAATTCATGCACAGGCCATCAGCTGATCATGAGCATTACCTACCAAAGTCAAGCTTCTGCCTATGCAAAGCAGATGCATTTTTCCACATCTACCAGAGAGGGAGACAGAGAGAGAGACAGAGGGAAAGAAAGAAAGGAAGAAAGAGCCAATCATATTTGTGTATGATCCATGGATGGAGAGAGGTCTCTGGGTATTATAATGGTTACCCATATATAAATGTATGGCTGTGGATTGTCTACAACAACCTCTATGGTGTTTGACAACTATTGGCCTTGTAATGTGACATTGGGACATATAGGTCCTTAATATGAAAATGTAACAAAACCCACCCTGCAATGGATCCTGTTATTTACACAATCCCACCCACACAGGATACTGATGACACACAAAACACACACACACAAACACACACACACACACACACACACACACACACACACACACACACACACACACACACACTTACCAGTACTGAGTTTCAAACCCTTACCTAGATATGCATTGGTATTACAGTGTTACGCAGTTATTACAAGCACCACAGAGGTTATATGTTGAAGAGATGTCCAAAGGTATCTTTGAAGGTGAGTGACATTAGCTGCAGAGCTAAAGGAGGGGTAAGGGAAGTGTAGTAATAGTAAGTGTGAATGATCACAAAATCAGATGTCAACAAAGACTCACACACTAACACACACACATTATCAGAGATGCCAAGACCAGGATTAGAACTCCTACCAAACTAGTTTGCTACACTATGGTATTATGCAGTTATTGCAAGCACCATGGAGCAGATAAGTTGGAGAGCTGTCCAAAGGTATCTTTGAAAGTGAGTGACATCATCTGCAAAGTTAAAGGAGAGGTAAGGGAAGTGTAATAAGTATGAATGACCACAAAATCAGGTATCAACAAAGACACACACACAATGTCACAGTTGTCAGGACCAGGATTAAAACTCCTACCTAACTAGTTTGCTACACTATGGTATTACGCAGTTATCACAAGCACCATGGAGCTTATATGTTGAAGAGCTGTCCGAAGGTATCTTTGAAGGTGATTTGCATCAGCTGCAGAGCTAAAGGAGGGGTAAGGGAAGTGTAGTAAGCGTGAATGACCACAAAATCAGGTGTCAACAAAGACACATGCATTATTACAGTTGCCAGAACCAGGATTAAAACTCCTACCTTACTAGTTTGCTACACTATGGTATTACGCAGTTATCACAAGCACCATGATCTATTACCACCTGTAACATGATGTTCTATAATGATATAATAACAGCTATGAATGAAAAATTGTGCTGTGATGTGATTTATATAGATTTAACTTCAGCATTTGACAGGGTCATGCGCAAAACACTGATCAGTAAATTAGTACAACTAGGTATTGATGTGCTGTTGATAAGTTGGATAGCTACATGGGTTACAGATAGGACATGGCAAGTATCACACACCAACTGGACAGGTGAAATCCTTAGTTACAGTCAAGGTGTCCCACAGGGCTCTGTACTAGGCCCTTACTTGTTTAGATTGTATCTTTCAGACCTTACTTTTTCATCTGAGGTGTTCTACAGTCTATATGCTGATGACCTGAAATTGGGTAAACTGATTACAAGAGTTACAGATAAGGCATGTTTGCAAATTTATTTGACTAAATTGACCATTTAGGCACAGGAGAATAATATGTTGATAAATACATCAAAAACTAAGCATATGAGATTTGGGAGACATAAACTGAAAGGTGAATATTTAATACAGCACATAGTGATTGAAACTGTAGACTCATTTAAAGACCTGGGTATATGGGTAGATTCAGCTATGAGTTTTTCTAATCATAGCAACCAATTGGCTAATGATAGTTATAGAACTATAGGCTGTATAAAAAAGATTTATAAAGTCTAGGAAATCAAACATAATGAAGTCATTGTTTGTTAATTACATTAGACCCAAACTTGAGTATGGTATGACAATATGGAAACACTATAGGAAAACAAGCATGAATAAACTGGAAAGAGTACAGCGGAAATATATTAAGGGCATCCATGGATGTGAAAATCTAAGTTATTATGAAAGACTAAAATATCTGAATTTGTACAGTGTCTCTTACAGATATTTAAGAGGAGATCTTATTCATCTTATTATAAGGCATTTAGGGACAACTACCTCTGAGAATGTTTGGGGTTATCAAAAAGTACTAGAGAATCGTCAGATAACCTTTGTAGAAGATTCTATAGGAATGAGAAGTGTACTAATTGGTTCTCTGACAGAGTAGCTGATGCTTTGAACAGACTACCAAATTACATTAAAGCAAGTGCTAGTTAGATATTTTTAAGAACAGCCTGGACATTTATTATGGGAACAAGTGTTTTGGCATATTGGCACACTAGAAGGGCTTTAATGCCCGTGCTTGAAACATTTGTATGTATGTATGTATGTATGTATGCACTAAGCTTAGGATGGCCTTTTGTTAAAATATATTCCCTTTTCTTCAAGGTATAGTTATCTCAGAACTAGCATATATAAGTTTGGAGAGTGTGGGGGGCTTACCCCCAGCACAAAAAGAAGTTTAAAGGAGATGAGCAACATTTGAGATTCTCTTCTCCTGCTATTCGCATCTTTTTTTCCCCACATATTGTCACTTTGCATTTCAAGTGCCAACATTTCAATAGAGAGCCTCAATAAACAAATGCCTGTTTTGTTAAAGAAATGTCTTTTTGTCTTGAACTATAAGCACGGTAAGGCAAGCTATTACTATGTTAGAATAAAATTAAAGGTTCTTAACAAAAACTTGAAAATGTTGCTGGATGTGACAAGTTTAAAAAGGTACTTCCCAATGCATTAAAATAAAAATTATATTAGAACGTGGGTATGTCAAAGTGACCTTAAATATTTTGAAAGCTGGGGCTGTTAATGCAATATTTACTATTAGCAGAACTTGCAAGCTCTAAGTTAGACTTGACTGTACCAGGCAAGAGCTAATAAGCATTTGCCTAACAATGCTGCTTTGCATGCAAGCAAGAAAAAAACTATCCATCTGAACTGATTAGGAAGATAGGATCATCACAGCAATACTAGAGGAGCCATAAGAGGTCTAGCCAAATATGCCTTTAAGAAGATACACCTAAAAGGTTTTGTCATCCTTTGTGAGTGCTTAATACAGCCCACCATCAAAATCAAGCAAGGCCATACATAATCATGGTGTAAACTTACACCTTCCCATCCAATCATCAAGACTACCCTTAAAGGCAGACAAAATAGTATTTTACTTGATCTGTATGGACAACTTATTCAATACACTCTGAATACATTGGTCCCAGGATTCAGCAAGCAGCCATGCAGGAATAAGTTATTCCTGCAGGGCAGAGACTATTCCTGTTCAGCATGGCAGCGCGTCATGCATATTTATGAAAGCTCGCTGCCATGCTCTAAAACGGACATGGTTCCATGTATGAGCATAGGGTGTGTGTCTGAGAGCAGAGATCTCACAATACGCATGCCTCCAGTACTCCAGAATTGCCTTTCGGCAAGTAAAAACGAGCAAGAATGCTCATAACACTCCCAACCCATCAAGAAAACAAAAACATCTGTGGTCAAAGGCATAAGGGACAGTTATCCCTACCAAGCATACCTCTCAACTGTGCAGATTTTCACAGAATGCCCAGATTTTTGCGTTATATTTTTGGTGTGTTCCCCCTAAAATGTGTACCTTTCTGGCAAACAGCTGAGGATTGAAGTCATTAAATAATGACAAAACATTTGAGTTTAAGACTCCACACATCCTTCAGAAGATTTATGCTAATGTAAAACGTATTATTCTATCAACTTTTTAATTCTGTAAGAGCAATATTTAAAATCTGTCCCCATTTGTCCCCCCATCATTTTAGGCTTTGTCCAGATATTTTGTTCTAAGAGGTTGAGAGGTATGCTACCAAGCCAAAAGTTATTAGGATAACACAGGTAGCATAAGCACATAGCACACACCTCCCAACCTGTCAGAGTAAGGAATGTGGACAAAGCCAAACGGGACAATTGTCTCACAAAGCAGAAAGTTGATAAAATAACAGGTTCCGCATTAGCAGGGATATTCTGAAGGGTATAGATAAAATAACACAACAAAACGTTTTTTTTTTCTTTTTATAAATGCAATAAAGTTTAAGCGTAGCTGTGCTGGTGTGCCCATTGCTTAGCTGCGCTTAGTCCAGCTTAAACAGCACAAGAAGTTAAATAGCAAGAGACATCTAGTATAAGCAGTATTGCAATCGTGTAGTGGTTAGAGCGTATGCTTTGCAAGCAACCATTCCCGGTTCAATCCCCACTATAACCAATTTACATGTGAAAACAGTACATAAACATTTTTTTTAGTATTATCTACTCAATAACATATATTTAACTGGAGTACTGCATTAGGTCCAGATGTGAGGTGTCAGTTTAATAAAGTTGTAAAATCCCCATATAAACACAAGTGCCCCATACAGTATAGTCATACATGAATAAATGTAATGAAAGCACACTGGGGATGTCAGGGACAGTAAACAAGTTTATAATATGTAATGAATGATGAATCAATGCCATACAGCAGATAGTCTATAAAATGAAAAATAAGCAATGCTAAGCATTGCACAGCTCTGATTACCAGGTGTAAGCATTGTGTAAATATGACTGCTAAGCATTGAGTAGCCCAGCTAAGTGGATTTGCCCATCAGTAAGCAGTGCTGAACTTGTCCCTGCCAACCTTAGCTAAGCAGGTTTGCCCGTAGCTTAGCGTAGCTCAGCATATTCAAAACCATCCAATCACAGCAAAGGGTAGGAAATTGGCTGTGTTTAAACCCCACAGGCAGAAATACAGCTCATAGCTGATTGCAGCTTCCCACTGTAGGCAGGATGGCAGGAGTTGGAGATGGATTGCGCTTTCAGGTGCAGCGCTGGGGCATACAGGAGTCGAAGGTCATGGTAGGACTCCTGGTAAAAAAACATGACGACAAACTGCTGCAGGGCCAGTACCAGGGCTCCCAATATAAAGCGGAAGCCTGGGACCATCTAGCCCATGATCCCACCAGTGCCACTGGTATCCATTGGACTGGTGACCAGGTCAGGCACCACTATGCTGACTTGAAGTGGAGAAAGAGGGAGGTCTTGGATGAGTGGGTCCAAGAAGCAAAGCAGAGGGGTGATGTCCCAGCAGTGTGTAAGTGGTCATACCATTACTCTTCACTAAAGTCCAGCATGTGTATGTGATGGATAGGTATGGCTAAATATGTCTCTATTTCCTTTACAGCTGCACCTAAACAGGCTGTGAATCAGGAAGCCCATACAAGTAGGCCGCAAAGGCTGTGTCGCGAGGCTGGTGAGTAACAATCCTGCTTGTCGTAGTCATACCAAATAAATGTAAAGTAGTAGAAAGTCATCTCGCAGTATAGAAACTGTTGTATGGCTTGTACTGAATAAACCAGACAATATGACAGTAATAGTCTCATATAGGTCATATTTAAATAAAACTGTAACTGCCTGGCAATAAAGCTCTAAATCCTGGACTGGTTGTGTTTATTCTGATATTGTGTGGCATTTATTGTTGCATTCTCTGAATAGTAATGTTGTATTAACCATGTTACCCATACTGTGCTACATAAAAAATGTCTAGCAATGTCTGTATAAGACTGTTGTAAGTACAAGATCAGACTGTATAACCAAGAGAGACCTAGACAGAAAACTCTGATGTGAAATACAGCAATATCCAAATAGCACACTCTACTGTGAATTAAATTGTATTTTAAGCAGACACAGCCATGGTTCAGATCCTCGGAGTGGTAGTAAGATGTACGCATAATCATACCTCTTAACTGTACAGATTTTTCAGAATGTCCATATAATTGCCCCATATTTTCTGCCTGTTCCTCTGTCCCCCTGGCAAATCAGTGGGGTGATCTCAGAATTGCAGTCATGAAATAATGACATACATTTGATTTTCAGACCTCAAAACCTTCAGAAAATGTATATTAAAACAAATAATGTCACTCTAGCAACTCTCCAAGTTTATGACAGCAACATTCAAAACATGTCCCTATTGGTACCCCCATATTGTCAAGATTTGTCCAGAGTGTGTGCATTAACAGATTGAGAGGTATGTGCATAATATTAACTGGAATCTCAGAATATGTGTCGAAACAGTCAGGCAGTGTTAACAAACATTCCCTCCGCAGGTTTGTTAGATAATAAAACTGTGTCTGCCAATAAAGATTTAAATCCTGGACTGGTAGTGTTTACTCAGGTATAGTATGGTCTGACATGTAGCATTCAGTAACATCTGATATCAGAATAATACTGTTGTGTCAACCACTGTTTCTCACACTGTGCTACATAAAAATATGTGTAGGAATGTCTGTATAAGACTGTTGTAATTACAAGATCAGATTGTACAACCAAGAGAGACTTAGACAGAAAACACTGAAGACATAGACAGCAATATCCAAATAGCACACTCTACTGTGACTTAAATTGTTATATTTTTAGCAGACACATCCATGGTTCGAATCTTGGGAATGGTAGTAAGCTGTATGCATAATCATACCTTTCAACTGTACAGATTTCTCAGAATGTCCAGATAATTGGCTCATATCTTCTGCCTGTTTCCTCTGCCCCCCTGGCAAATCAGTGGGATGATCTCAGAATTGTAGTAAACAAATAATGACATACATTTGATTTTCAGATGTCAAAACCTTCATAAAATGTATATTAAAACAAATCCTGTCACTCATGTAACTCTCCAAGTTTATGACAGCCAAATTCAAAACATTTCCCTATTTGTAACCACATGTTGTCAAGCTTTGTCCAGAGTGTGTGCATTAAGAGATTGAGAGGTATGTACATAATATTAACTTTGAATCTGGGAATATGCGTAGAAACAGTCCGGTAGTGTTTACAAACATTCCCTCCACAGATCTACTAGGTAAGAGATGTAAGAATTTAGCTATACGACAGTTGAAGTATACACTGTGTACAAACATACCACTGCCCAAACCAAGGCCATCAGGTATTGTAATAATACCTATACCTTAATGATTAGAGCAATGATCATTAAAGTTGTGAGTACTACAAGGATATACAAGTTGTTAATTGACATCTCTCCCCCCCACACACCATATCTGCAACAATAATCTAAATACACAAATCAGTGGCTAAGTTTACACCAATCCTACTGTTGGGACATATGTCCTATTGTTCAATAAATATTGAAATGTGTTTCTGTTAATGTTCCATGTTGAAATACTATCACTGGTGCCTGTTGCTATCAGTGTAACCTGCATGCCATTGTAATGGCCACTGTGGTTCCATATATGCATGTGTTCTGTTTGCTATGCAACTTTTCCAAATCTGGTGTTTTGGGTTAATGGGAATATCTATGCATGCTGTTATAACTAATCCTGGATTGTGTTGACTATTACTAACCCACATATGTTTTAAAAGTGCAACACCATAGCACATATGGGAAGGATGGTCCCAGCAGACCAACCTCTTCCACCTCATCTGGCTGTGGCACTGGGCACCAGCATGCCAGGGACCCACCCAGGGACCTCCTCATCCACTGTTCCTGCACCACCTTCATGTGGAACCACCTCAGGGGATGGGGCTCGTCCCCCCGGGAGAGGGCATGGACAGGATCCTGTCACCCGAACTCAGGTCCAGGGATTGGTGCATAGCGAGCTCCAAAGGGAGTTTGGAGATCTGCTGCACCAGCTTCAGGGCTGCGTGGCACATTTAGAGGGTCAGCTTGCCCCTCCTCCTCATCCCCCAGCACAGCCACCATCGGGGCTGTGAAGGTGCAGTGGTGACTGCCCATGGGTGGGGACTTCAGTCCCACTGTTTCCATTTGGAGGCTCATGGGCTTCCGATTTCCAAACAACCCTACCCATCCAAGGTGTTTACCCCCAACATGTGTCATATACCACCCCTGTATGCTGTCTTGTCTATCTTGTCTGTCTTCCTACCCAACCTACCTCCCAAATATACTTACTGTCCTTCTCCAACATCCCACTCTCACCTTAAAAAAATAAAAAGGGACAATCTGTTCCCAAAACAAATTCTCCCAATACACAGCTGTCCATTTTGCACATGTTTCCACTGGACACATGTAATCTGGTCTAAATGGCTTCACAACACATTATTGTTGTCCTTACCCCTCTTCAGGGGGTTGAGTGTCGAAATCTACTTCCAAATTCAGTACATATGCACAGCTGTTGCTGTAGAAGAAATGGACATCTATGGACCTTCCCTACACCGATTCTGCACATCCCTAGCTACTTATTTTATTGTTTTTCCCTCTGCATACCCTCTTTTTCACCACTTTCTATCACCATCTTTTTCTTTTTTTTTAAAGAAATTAGCATGGGGGAAAGTGAGAGTAAGTACTTTTAAGCAGTAGTAAGCGGGTTTAAGCCTGTTTGCATGGAGGCAAGCAATGGCTACACAGACTAAGCACTGTAAGGCTAACTGTATGTAAACATATTTAACCAGAAATTAGCAATGCTTACTGTCGCACAAACCCGCACAAACCAGCTTACAATGACTTAAAAGTGCCTTAATCTCTCTATAACCAACAGTCCTTGTTCTGCCTAGCAACAAAATAATCAACTCTTGCAAGTCGCGAACCCAGGACCCTGCACACCACAGCCACAGTGATTTACCACTCAGCATTTGAAGCTGTACACAAATGTGATGCTTTCTCAAACATATCATGCAGCACAGCCATTCAACAGTAGAGATGTATATATGTATGTATGTATATGTGTGTGTGTGTGTGTGTGTATATATATATATATATATTTATTTATTTATTATTATTTATTTATTTTACTTTTGTTGACCGGGAAAAGTCTGACTGAGCTAGTAATATAGCCCTTTTTCAGCAGAGGCCCAGGGAGAAAAGCTCCAGTAACAGTTATATAATATAATAAAGTAAATAAAAAAAAATTACAGATCACAGTAGCACTTTGGTTATTTTAAAAATATTATTAAAGTATATATATATATATATATATATATATATATATATATATACACACACACACACACACACACATATATATATATATATACATATATATATATATATATATATATATATATATATATATATATATATATATACATATATGTATGTATTGCATTTGCACATTGTATCCACACTCTGAACCTCTCACTGCAAAACATCTACCAAAGGCACTGTTAATGGGGGTGAAGGGGCCCAAAATAGGGATCTCTTGTAATTATTGCCATTATCTCTTCTTTCACAGGTGAACTGATCTGCCTTGCTACACAATAACTAGCACTTACAAGTCTTGAAACCAGGACCATGCACAACATAGCCACAACAAATTACCAGTAAGCCATCTAAGCTGTAAGATGTCAGGATGATTTCTCTAACATATTATACAGAGCAGTCAGTCTACCATAGGGAATGTACAATGTGGAAGCAGTAAACATTCTAATGATACACACACACACACACACACACACACACACACACACACACACACATATATATATATATATATATATATATATATATATATATATATGTATACACACACACACACACACATATATATATATATATATATATATATATATATATATATATATATATATATATATATATATATATATACACACACACATACATACACATATAAATATATAACTATTTATATATAACTATTTATAGATATGTATACAAAGAGTATATATAGAGGGTGCACAGCATATCAAACAGCCATACCTTAATGTTTCTTACTACTAATATCCCTCACATGTTGTAACAGCCTAGGTTAAAAACATTTAATACCCCTCCCCCATAAAATGTCTTACAATGGCATATAACAGTGTTCTCCATACATTGACCTCCGGACTGTACAAGGTCACACACGTTTTGTCCAGCTGTACCCCACATATATATATGGACCCTACCCCACAATTTGTGTGGGAGTCCACAACATTACTGGAATGATATCAGGAATGCCACCACTAAATAATGATAGGCCATCACCTAACAAATTGTTACTGCATGACATCTGGACAAAGCCTGGTATATAGGTGAAGGATAGAGGCTGAAACACATGGCCGTATTTTAAATATTGCTGTTATACACTGTGAAAGTTGCTGGTGTTACAGGATTGGTTGCAACATACCCTTATTCAGGAATATAAAGTCAGAAACACAAATGGATGTTGCCATGTACTGATAGCAATCAATGGAGAGAACGCCACTGATATGTCAGAAACAAGACCTGTGTGGTGAACAGACAAAACATAGCCAATCCTCTGGCCATCATGTGGATAAGCCCACAGTTGAGAGCTATGCAGACAGACTGCATTCCATGCAAAACTAGCCTGTACACACAAACCCTGTAAAACTAGCAGATTAAATGCATATAACAACAATACTCACACACTGTCCCTAGGGCTGGAACCTTATACAAACATGTAGTTGGCCTGTGTCCACAAGTCCTGTTGTAAGAGGTATTGCTACCTGCTGTCTGTAACACTGCTGCCCACACACAGGAAGGATGTCTTCCATAAAGGAAAGGTAAAGGGACAATGCCCACATGATGTAGTTATTTATAGTAGTACGTTGCTATGACATTGGCTATTGGAAGTACTACACAGCTGGCTGCATGCAATTAGCAAGTGGGGAACACCAATTGGTGCAAAGGCTATCATCTGATCATGAACATCACCTACAAAAGCCATGTTGCAACCTATTCAAACCAGCTCAATCCCTGTAGTGGAGAGCGAGATATATCTATATAAAAAAAAAATATATATATATATATATATATATATATATATATATATAGAGAGAGAGAGAGAGAGAGATAAAAAAAATACTACAAAAAAAAAACAAACAAGGAAGACTTCCAAGTGGTACACAGAAGAGAGAATAATAATAAAACAGGTATGTGAAACATGTCAGCATGTAATTGAATGTAGTACTGGGTCTGTAATAATGGGATAAATGATGTTGAAAGATTTATATCTTTATTTATTTATCTATTTATTTATTTATATACCTACCACCACATACCCAAATTCATAACAGGAACACCTTACCGTACCCACCATTGCCAAAACCTCAAGAAACTCGGCTGGTTAGAACTGCCCAATCTTCTTAAATTTAATCAACTAATGGAAGCATTCAAAATAATTCATCAACCTGCCAAAACCCCCTCACTGACCAAAATCCTGACCCCATACACCAACCTCAGTTCCCTTCGGTCATCAAATAGTATTCAAGTATTAACCATCAAATCTAACAACACAGGTGGCAATGCTCTTAATGCTAACTCTATTGGAAAGCTATGGAATTCCCTTCCGAATAACCTTAGACTCATGACTTCACTCACTCTATTCAAAAACAATCTTAGAGAATATTTCAAGTCCCACTGGTTATGCCCATGTCCAAACCCAGATTAATTCCCATAGGTATCACAGCTTCCTACTTGCTTCTCTCTCCCCAACTATTATCATTGAATTTACTTCCTCCTTATGTACCTTAGTTTTGTGACCAATTAAACCTATGATTTTTTTTCTACTAGCATGTATATACTGTTTTTTACTGTTTTGTTATTCTTTACAATGTAAGATTTCTATCAATTTGTAGTTCTTAACTTTTCTTATTATTGGGAGCTTTTCTCCCCGGGCCTCTACTGAAAAGGGATATGTATCCAGCTGGACTAGCCCGGTCAACAAATGTAAAATAAAATAAATAAATAAATTATATGTGCCATCAAGACTTCCTGTAATGATGTCATGCTGATCAACTGCTATGGACATAGCATCTGGCCGTGTGGGTAGAGGGCCATACCTGTCAACTGTGCAGATCTACACAGAAAGACAAGATTTAAGTCATCATAGTGTTTGTTCTGTTCCTCCAAACATGTATATTAGTCTGGCAAATTGCTGAAGGTGGAAGTAATGAAGTCATGATAGACACATGAGTTTCATACCCGACCACCATCAGAAAAGTCATGGTAATGTGAAATGTATCATGCACAAACTTCATAGATTTGTAATAGGCATATCTACGATCTGTCCCTATATATCCCCCCTAATGTTAGGCTGTGCCCACATGTGATGCTCTGTTTTGTAGCAAGGCAGAACAGTGCAGCAGTGGAGGAATGAGGTTCAGACTGTGGATCCAATATCTGAATGCACTATATACATATATATATAGCCTAGCCAATTATCCCTTGTGAGACTCAAACCTTGCACCTTGTGCTTGCCAGGCAAACACCTTAACCATTAGGCCACCCTCCCAACATATATATATGGGTCTACTTCATATGATCGAAAGACCATTTGACCTAAACCCATTTGATCGAAAATCAGTATTCAAGGCATAAAACTGGGATTTGTCCCCCTCCCCAATGTCGTGCGACCCTGGAGTTAGTATATATAGCTGGGGGGTGCAGCCCTCCACATTGGGGATGGGGGTGGGGTGCAAAGCCCCCCACCCAGTTTCTTTTAAAATAAGGAAATAAAACAAAAAGTGCAGATTTTAAATGAAAATAGGTGGGGGGCTTTGTCCCCCACACCCTCCAATATGGGGGGCTACACCCCCCACACCCCCCTAACTAGATATACCAACTCCAGGGTCGCACAACATTGGGGACGGGGACAAATCTCAGTTTTATGCCTTGAATATTGGTTTTTGATCAAATGAACTTATGATCAAATGGTCTTTCGATCATATGAAGTAGACCCATATATATGTGTGTGTGTGTGTGTGTGTATGTCTACATATATACAAACATTACACACACACACACAGATATATATATATATATATATATATATATATATATACATATATATATATATAAACACACACACACACACACACATATATATATATATATATATATATATATATATATATATATATATATATGGGTGTATATGACTTGGTCGACAGTTCATATGATCAACTGTTTATTTGGTCAACAGTTCATTTGATCGACAAGCATTTGCCCCCTTCCCCAATGTTGTGTGACCCTGGAGTTGATATATATAGTTAGGGGGGGTGTGGGGGGCACAGCCCCCCATATTGTGGGGTGTGGAAAATGCTTGTCGATCAAATGAACTGTCGACCAAATAAACAGTCGATCATATGAACTGTCGACCAAGTCATATAGACCCATATATATATATATATATATATATATATATATATATATATATATATATAAAAAACTGTGCTGCATAATATGTTTGAGAAAACATCACACATATCTGCAGGTCAGATGGCTTAGTGGTAAATTGGTGTTGCTATGGTGTCAGGGTTCTGGACTGGACACTTGCAAGGGCTGATAATTTATTTTCAGGCCAAAACAAGGGCTGTTGGATACAGAGTGATTAATGGACCTGTAAGCAGTTGTAAGCGGGTGTGAAATGGACAGTTATGTATGGTGTGAAATTTGTGTTGGGAACAGATTGCC
The DNA here is from genome assembly GCF_019279795.1 of Protopterus annectens. Lineage (NCBI taxonomy): Eukaryota > Metazoa > Chordata > Ceratodontiformes > Protopteridae > Protopterus > Protopterus annectens. The sequence goes on from NC_056746.1 coordinate 817,517,374, forward strand.
CTTTTTTTGTTAAGGTGTGAGTGGGATGTTGGGGAAGGATAGTAGGTATATTTGGGGAGGTAGGTTGGTTTGGAAGACAGCATACAGGAGCAGTATATGACACATGTGGTGGGTAAACACCTTGGGCAGGGAGGGGTGTTTGAAAATTTGAAGACCATGAGACTCCAAATGGAAACAGTTGGACTGAGGTCCCCACTCATGGGCAGTCATCGCTGCACCTTCACTGCCCTGAAGGGGGCTAAGCAGGAGGGGCAGGCTGACCCTCTAATTGCACCATGAGGGCCTCAAGCCGGCATAGCAGATCCCCCAATTCTCTGTGGAGCTCCCTATGCACCAGACCCTGGACCTGACTTCAGTTGACAGGATCCTGTCTGTAGGTGCTCCCAGTGGTGGACGAGCACCACCCCTGAGGTGGTTCAACCTGAAGGTAGTGCAGGACCAGCAGATGAGGAGGTCCTGGGGTGAGTCCCAAATGTACTGTGGACTAGTTCCACAGCCAGATGAAGTGGGAGAGGTGGTTGTGCTGGGAACAGCCTTCCCAAACATGCTATTCTGTTGCAGTTTTAGAACATATGTGGGTAGTAATAGTCAAACAATCCAGGATTAGTTATAACAGCATGCATAGATATTCCCATTAACCCAAAACACCAGATTAGGAACAGTTGCATAGCAAACGGAGCACATGCATATATGGAACCACAGTGGCCATCACAATGGCTTGCAGGTTACATTGTTAGCAACAGGCCACCAGTGATAGTGTTTCAACATGGAACATGAATAGAAACACATTTCAATATTTGTTGCACAATAAGATATATGTCCTAACAGTAGGTTTGGTGTAGACATACCCACTGATTTATGTGTTCAGATTATTGTTGCAGATATGGTGGAGGAGAGAGATATCAATTAACAACTCTTATATACTTGCAGTATGAGGTCCTCAGACCTTTTTTTCCTGTTTATGTTTTCCAAATACCATGTCCTGGGAACATCTCCCTGCTTATACTCTATAGGAGAATGAAATAATAATCAACTACCTTGTGCATCAACACAGTACCCTCTTTGAGCATACAGCCCATGATCTGCAGGAGAGGACTGCCCTGTGGAATGGGCTCATCCACAGGGTAAAATATGTTGGCCTATATAACCACAGTTATGAGCAGGTGTGACATCATTGTATTGATCTCATCTGCCACACCTGTCAGCATGCTGCTGCAGTTAGGAGGGACCAGCTAGCCACAGGTGGGGGTCATGCCATCCAGCCCCCACTGACACATACTAAGGAACTCCTCATCAGCCTTCGGGCACCTGCCCGCCAGCCAAGCCAGGAACCTGACAGTAGCATTGTGGAGGTGGGTGCTACCCACACAATGGACAAGGAGCATGCAGGTAAGCCCCCAGGGCACATTAGTAGACCACTGTTGCTTATCCATCTTCATCTGTAAAGTATCTTCATGCATATGTCAGATAACAGTCTATTGGTGCAGTGTAGTAATGAACAGCTGTGCATAATCTCTAGTATTGTGGGTTTGTATTGTCGATGTACTGAAATGCTGCTCTATCCCTGTACCAATGCCATAGGTGTGGCTACTGACATTACATCTCTCACACAACTATGTAGGTCCCTCTGGTACATCTCTGGGGCAGCAGCCTGTAGCTGGTGAGTATGTTTTTTTTTTTTGTTCAGGTTTGCCAATGCACCTGCCACAGTGGTCACCATGGTGACATATTTGAAGGGTATGTAAGAGTCCTACAGTATACCTAACAACCTGTCAGTGTAAGATGTGTGGACAGAGATGAACATAATGGTGGGACAAATGGCCTACAGTAGGGACATGTCTGAAAGATTACCCTTATACAGTAGCTACAACAGTGTATACAGCACTATTACAATGGCAACTGTTACAGATCTACACAATAACATATCACAATACCACATTCCACACCTTTTACAACCTGTAATGTTATCCTAACATGAGCAATGAATGTGTAATATGGAATCCTATGTTAGGACAACAAATACAGGGAATACATACCTTAACAAACACTGGAAGCATATGTGTGCACACACTCCAAATAACATATTGTGGAAGCAGCTTTTGAGGTACTGACAGCATTCACTCTTCTTGAGTATGCACCTTCCATCAAGTACAGGGCCTCTATGTCACACCAAGTAATGGTCTGCTGTCCAAGAAATATGTCCATGACATTTGCCCACTCACCTGCAACAGAGGCAACCATGGCTTGCACATATCTTACAAACCATGGAATGATTCCCATATCCAAAAGGTAGCACTCAGGAGTGGGAGATGTAGCCTTACCTCACCATTGCATATACCATGGCAAACTGTGCAGACAGTCATGTATGTGACTATGAAGTATGGGACAACATTAATGTAGAAATTAAACAGATGCCCATCCAAAACAGATGACAATACATGTTGCAAACTAGTCACAGAGGCTGCCCAGAAATATGCAGCAACACTGAGGGACTTGCAGGAATATCTAGCAAGTACTGCCTGTGCAGTACCTGTGTCAACAATTGCCTGGACTCTGCAAAAGTGTGGCCTATAGGTTAGGGTAATCAGATGGAAGAGTTGTTCCACAGGAGACATCATCCAGGGCTCTCTACAGGTAGCATATGCATAACATCAAGTCTCCCAAAAGCATGTGTTGCAATGTGTAATGGTGTACAGAGACGAAGGTTAAAACCTACAGACAGTATTAATAAAGATACATGCGCACAAGCAACACCTCATTCCACCTCAGGCCCACCAACTCCATCTGTACCTTGCTGGTGCCAGTGTACACCTTTAGGTTTGCTGTTCATTAGCAGGAACTAGGCTGGTAGACATGGTGTTCTAAATTTGGAACACTGCAAAATGACACTCATGTGTGGCCCATAGTTGTCCAGCATCTACAAAAAGGCTGAGGATGGGGAGGGGTGTCATCCTGAAACACAACAGTGAACTGAAGCATACATCCAAAGCTCACTAAGAATAGTTGTATCTGAACACAGTTACGGTCATGAATTGTGCCAGACATAACCCTAACTCCACAGCAATAGTGAAGGCTCTGTGTGACCTCCAAGGGCTGTGCACATGAGCTGACCTTGCAATCCAGCAGAGTTGGGGGATATTTGTAGAACAGAGTGACCAAATAATGGCAAGTGAAGATGGGCCATGCTAGTATACCCCTTCCAGGAATAGTGACTGCTGTAGCTCACTTAACAGGTGCTGTATCAAACCATCATGTTAAGGGTGTGCACACTTATGCAACCCACATATTGTATGCATCTCAATCAGCATCTGCACAACTAACACATTTGTATGATAATGCATTTGATTGCACAGGTTATATGTCACATATCAGGTGTGTGTAATGTTAACATATGCAGTACTGTGGCCCCACTGCATATCAGAGAAGAGGCTGGCATGTTAATAAGGGTGTGTACCCTCCTCATAGCCAGAGTAAGCTTTGAAGATTGTCAGTGTCTTGTATTTTATTTCTCATACATGCACTCCTGATGATGAGATCTGCAACTCAGAGGTCAGGTATTCACTGTTGACATCAATCCTCATATTATCAGAGGTATGTGTCAGACAAACACATAGGGGCTGCGAGCAACAGAGCAAACATAACTGCCACACATATACACATTCAGCAATGGTGTATACACTCATGATGTATGGTACACAGCACATGCCAGGGTGCTGAACAGGTGCACAGCAATACTGTGTACATGGGTGCAGTGTGTTCCAGGGGAAGGAGCATCACCTACTAACACAACTTATGCATCACAGAGATGTATAATGTTGGTAACAGGGATTGAGTATAGCTGTAATGCATGCCGTTGAGTGCCATATGTCATGCATGTTGATGGTTGGGTAATGAGTAGTCTGTGTAATATCTTTGTGCCACCTCACCTGTAAGTGTGTGTGTGTGTGTGTGTGTGTGTGTGTGTGTGTGTGTGTGTGTGTGTGTGTGTGTGTGTGTGTGTGTGTGTGAATGTGTGTAGAGGTAAGCAATGACGTACATGTCTTAAATTACGATTTTTGTTTCCCCCTCACAGGTCGCAAGGTGGGTCCGGGTCCTTCCTGCAGACAAACTGATGTTAGTGTCCATACAGACTCTGACAATGATGATAGGTATGGTGAGGCACAGGAAGGGTTGTCAGGTGCTGAAGCTGTGCCATCGGTTGACATTACACTTTTATCCACCCGATCCCCACACACAGTCAAAATGCCTATACATACCCCATCACCAGTGGCCATAGATGAGGGACAGTTGGTGGGTGGTGGCATGGGGGAGGACAGTGTGGTTACTATGGCATGTGTCTCTGTGCACAGCAGCAATAGCCGGATGACCACCGAGGTACCACACAGGCAGATGTACAGGGGTGCTCGTAGGAGGGCTGCTAGCCATCATGCCCCTGACAGAAGTGCCACAGCAGGTGTCACCAAATGCATATTTCAGGCCATCATGGAGGCACAGGGACATATGGAATGTTATACCAGAGTCTGAAGCTCCAGAGAGCTACTCATTCTGCTGTACTTGACAACATCCGTGATCTTGCAGGTGTCCACCATTATTTTGCAGAGGTCCTGGATAGACAGTTGGGTGAGATGGTGGGAATCCTCGACTGTGCAATGTCTGCATTAGAATATATGGTGGGAGTAGGGTGACACCCACTTGGACGTAGGTCAGCAACTCCAATATGTGGAGGTCGACGTGGACATGCAACAAGTCTGGGCCACTCCCATAGTGGCAGTACCAGCACCTGCACTGCAGGTGGGTACTGTCCACCCCACAACACAGCAAGCCACGTGCATGTGGTCCTGGCCGGTCCCAACAGGGACCCAGATCTGGTGGACATTTGTCATCATCAAGAGAGAGTACCACATCTGGGCTTGTACCAGGTAGTGCCTGTGGAACCCCTGGCAGTCACAGTTCTTGTGTCCATGCTGAAGATGGTGAACTGCACACCCTGCCATGTATGGTCTGCAGCTGTCCAAGAAACCCCTGTATAGGGCAGCCACATGGCAGGACAGTGTGCATACATGTACACACACAGACACACACACACACACACACACACACACACACACACACACACACACACACACACACACACAAACACATCACCAACACAGCTAGGACGCCTCCATACCTACACACACATCTGCACAGCCCAAATGGTAATGAAACCCCCTAACACACATACATGATGTCAACCAAATGGCTCAGCCTAGGTCTCTGGCAATCCCGCAACACACCCTGTGCATATGATGATACTTGTGCCACATCCTTGTCATCCATACCATCGATGCAGAGACAGGTTTATATGGTTCTGATACACAGGATGAATACACTAAGATATAGCAATGTAATGTTGTACAACATGTTTTCAGCTGGAAAGTTTAATGCGTACATGTCAGGATGTGTAGCTGTCCAGCCATGATGCATTATAGCTGTTATTAACACTGACTGATAGTGGTCTCCATAATGTATTCAGTTTGTGTTGTGGGTGTCTATGTGTCAGCAGGATGTTGGTCTGCTGTTGTTTCCTACAAGAGGTATGGCACTGTGGTAACACACTGACTGTGCCATATCCTAGTTACAGCTGAACACAAGTAACAGGTCTGTATAACAGTTACTGCATGTGCCACATGGCTGATAGGTCTGAGAGGTGTATACAGGTGAATGCATGGTGACTGAAGTAAGCAGGTCATCTACAGTGGACAATGGTAAGTGTACTGGGTGGCACACACCACATGTTTGTGTATAACACACACACACACACACACACACACACACACACACACACACACACACACACACACACACACACAGAGGCTTTGGTGTTGATGCAATACACAGAGAATACTGTACACATGGATGTGTGGAAAGTGCTCATCCTTTTGTAATAAAGAAGTGTTTTAGGATGTTTTCTGGATTTTTCTCAGCTTTGTTTGTGTGCTAATATCTTGTTTTTAAGCCTGGATTTTTGTTGTTTGTGAGCCACTTTTGGCAGGATTGTGTACTGTTTATTTCATTTTGTTTAAATTTAATAGGTGTAACAGGGTTTATTGTGACATATCTCTTCTGAGGGATATGAAGTCAGTAACTCACATTGATATCACCATGTACTGACTGCAATCATCAGAGTATGCTACTGCATTTCTAAAGATAGGAAATGTGTGAGTAACACACCACATGTAAGACTCCAAACTGTGGCCAGTCTGCAGATAGCCCTACAGGTGAGAGTTTCCTCAACCACATAACACTGTCATGCTAGACTTTAAATCATGTATAACAGCCATATCCACACAAACCCTGTTAAACCAATATTAGTTCAAACGTATAACAGCAATACTTACATTCTGTCCCCATGTCTGGAACATCCTGCTCCTGTTTGATGGCCTGTCTCAATAGAGTATGTTGTAAGTGGTATTTCCAACTACCCTCTGTGATGCTGTTTGTCAAACACCCACATGAAGTCCTACTCACAGTGAAGAAAAAGGGCCAACACCCACATGAAGTGCTTAGTTATAGAGTGTGTTTCCATGCAATTGGCTATAGGAATGATACCACAGCTGTTCCACATGCAATTAGCAAGTGGGGGCTGCAATTTTTGCACAGGCCATCAGATGATCATGAGCATTACTTAGAAAACTCAAGCTGCTGCCTATGCAGAACAGATGTACTTTTCCACATCCACCAGAGAGGGAGAGAGAGAGTGAGCAAGAGACAGAGACAAGGTAAGAAAGGAAGGGAGTAAGAGCCAAGCGTGTTTGTGTATGATCCATGGGTGGAGACTGGTATCTAGGTATTATAACAGTTGCCTATATTGTTTACTAATCTATACTGTCACATAGTAATTGCACATGGGTGTACACATTTATGGCTGAGGATTGTCTACAACAACCTCTACAGTGTTTGAAAACTGTTGGTCTTGTAATGTGGACAATGGGACATATAGGTCCTGAATATAATGTTGTAGCAAAACCCACATGGCAATGGATCCTGTCATTACACAATCACCCCAACACCCACACAGGATACTGATGACACACACACTTACCAGTACCGAGTTTTAAACCCCTACCTGACTATGTATTGCTATTACAGTGTTATGCATTTATTGCACGCACCACTGAGCTTATATGTTGAAAAGCTCTCCAAAGATATCTTTGAAGGTGAGTGACATCAGCAACAGTGCAAAAGGAGGAATAAGGGAAGTGTAGTAAGTGTGAATGTCTACAAAAGCAGGTGCCAGTGAAGACGCACACACACTCTCGCAGGGAAACACACACATTATCACAGTTGGCAGGATCAGGATTAGAACTCCTACCTAACTAGTTTGCTACATTACAGTATTACATAGTTATTACAAGTGCCACAGAGCTTATATGGCTGATACATGGTCAAAGGGTTATTTCAAGGTGAATGACATCAACAAAGTAAAAAAGTAGGCATGGGAGGTGTAGTGATTGTGAATGGCTTCAAAATCTCTGCAAACACACACACACACACACACACACACACACACACACACACACACACACACACACACACATGCACACACATACACATTTTCCAGTACTGAGATGCATTTGTTTATTGTTTCACAAGTGTGTAGTAGGTGAATAGGCTTGAAGGCTGTACAAGGCTAGGCAAAGGGAATACGTTAGCATCAGGCCACATGACAATGGTCTCCAGTGTGGCTCAGGGGTGTAGTCCTTGGAGTGGTCCCCACAGGTGGGTATTGTATTCACCATCCACTCATCTGAGTTCATATTGTGGGTGGCCAGTGATGTGCACTGCTTCCCATTTATGGGATCTATATTCCATAACATGGACAGTGTCTGGGTTGTGCACATGTCCCACACACATGTTCTTTGACATGTGGAAGTATACTTGAGGTCTCTGGGGCTTGTTTTGTGGACAGATTGTTATCCTCTGATGTAGCATTCCTGACCTCATTTGGTGAGACCTGGCTATGCAACTGAGGTCGTGCTTGCACCTACATTGACAGCATGATACAGGTATTCAGTGGAGTTGGTGGCATCTGTCCATACAGGGCATGTGTATAAGGCATGGTATTCTCTTTGTAGGTTACATTTGCAGACTCTACAGTTGTTGCAGGCGTCCAGTGGGGATCATAGCAAAAGGACCACTGTAAGCATTGATTTGCCTACTGCAGGGATGGAACAGGGTGCCATGTCCTGTTACTTGCTGGATAATACACAGTCAGGAGATGCAACACATCACAGTACTTTCTGATATCAGTGGCACTGTTGTGTTCAACAGGCATGTAGTCCACTGCAATCACACCATGGTTACTATCTGTGAGGCAATATGCAGGGAACTACCAATATAGTGGCTGTTGCCTAGCTAAGTGTGTTTGCATATGAGACATGGGTGGAGAGTGTTCTCTGAGTAATAAAAGGGTTGCCTATATTGTTCACCAATCCATAATGTCACATGTAGGGCTATGGATTGTCTACACCAGCCTCTCTGGCGTTTGACATCTGTTGTTCTTGTAAGGTGGACACTGTGACATATACTAGGTCCTCAACATAATAATTTAGCAAAACCCGCTCTACAATGCATCCTGTTATTACACAATCACAACGACCTTCACACAGGATACTGATCTCAGACACACACACACACACTTGCCAGTACTGAGATTCAGACCCCTACCTATTTAGCCATTATTACTACAGTGTACTGCATTTATCACACATGCCACAGAGCTCATAGAATGGATGTTGTTCCAATGTACTTCTAAGGTGAGGAACATCATCAGCCCTTGTAAATACTGGCATTGGGTGATGCAGTGGGGGAAAGATCCCAAAAATAATTTTACCCTACACACATTTACATTTGCCAGGGGTGAGGTTCAAACCTCCATCAAACAATCTTTATGGACCATTATGTTACGCATTTACCACATGCACCACTGACCTGACATAGTTTGGGGTTGTCAACAGGTACTTTGAAGGTGAATGATATCTGCAGGACTGCTGAAGTCAGGCTCTGAGATATGTACTGGGTGTAAATGGTGCCAAAATCTTTGGGGTACACACATACATATGCACACACACAAACATTTGCCACAGATGAAATTCAAACTCATACCTGTGTAATTACTGATAGCATATTGTTCCACATTTATGACACATGTCATGGAGCTTATAGGGCTAGCTTTTATCAAAAGGGGTATTTCAAGGTGACTGACATCAGCAGGCTTGCTAAAGTAGGGCAATGGGAGGTGTAGTGAACTGTGAATGGCCTCAAAATCATTAATCTCTGTACACACACAGTTTCACAGTTGCCATGTCTGGGATTAGAACTCCTACCTCACTAGTATGTTACACTATAGCATTACACAGTCATCACATGCACCACAGAGCTGATAGGATTGGCCCTTGTCCAAATGGGTATTTCAAGGTGACTGACATCAGCAGGCTTGCTAAAGTAGGGCAATGGGAGGTGTAGTGACTGTGAATGGCCTCAAAATCATTAATTTCTACACACACAGAGTTTCATAGTTGCCATGTCTGGGATTAAAACTCCTACCTAACTAGTATGTTCCACTGTAGCATTACGCAGTTATCACGTGCCACAGAGCTTATAAGGCTGACCCTTCTCCAAAGGGGTATTTCAAGGTGACTATCAGCAGGCTTGCTAAAGTAGGGCATTGGGAGGTGTAGTGACTGTGAATGGCCTCATAATCATTAATCTCTCTATTCACACAGAGTTTTACAGTTGTCAGGTCCAGGATTAGAACTTTTACCTAACTAGCATGTTACACTATAACATTATGCAGTTATTGCATGCGCCATAGAGCTGATAGGACTAACCCTTCTCCAAGGGGTATTTCCAGGTGACTGATATCAGCAGGCTTGCTAAAGTAGGGAAATGAGAAGTATACTGACTGTGAATGGCCTCAAAAGTAATAATTTCTACAAAAACACACACACACACACACACACACACACACACACACACACACACACACACTTTCACAATTGCCATGTTTGGGATTAGTACTTCTACCTAATTAGTATGTTATACTATAGCAGCATTTTGCAGTTATCGCATACGCCTCGGAGCTTCTCGGGCTAAGAAATGGCCAGAGGGTTATTTCAAGGTGACTGATATCAGCATGAGTGCTAACATGGGCAATGGGAAGTGCAGTGTGTGTGAATGGGCCATAAACCATTCCTCTGGAAACACACACACAAAGTCACACACAACTTTACATTTGACAGGACTGGGTGTACAAATGCTAGATGAATACTGATTTGTACTGTCATGTTACACAGTTATCAGAAGCACCACAGACACTATAGGGCTGAGGGATACCAAAAGCAAATGTCTGCAGTGACTGACATTGGCACATCATGTGATATTTGCCAGTTGGATGTGTGGTGGGTGGGACAGGCCTTATGATGGCAATCTCTTTGTCACTCTCTGTCTCTCTCTTCCCCACATCTCTGTGTGTTTATGTTTGACATATTATAGTGTGTTTGGCCTTGGATATGTGTCAGTATTCCTATCCAATGTATGTGCAAAGCATGAATGGCATGCAATGTGGTGAGTGTGCACAGACATCTGCAACTGACAGATATGTATAGTCCACTGTTGTTGTCAGACATGGGCTTCATTTCTCTTAGTGCAGGAGCATGTTCAGTATGACCTCCTGTATTGAGTGTGTGAATCCATTCCAGGTAGGTTGTACTCCAGTGCAGGATTTTGTGTTCTGCACCTATAGCTAGCAACCTGTTTCTGCAGGATATCTGTAGATAGGTTGACAATATGGAGTCACAATGGGCAAAAGATAGTGGGATACTGTAACTACTGTGTCTGTGCTGCTTTTGTTATAGTTATATGGTTGGTGTTAGCAGAGATATTCAGACATATGTACTGTTTTATACTGTGATGTATTATGTCATCAGCTACTGACAGCTATACTTATTTTCTCACAGTTATTTCCTGGGAAATACAAGATGAATGAAGCTGTGTCCAGTATTGTGGTCTGCAGCCTACATATTCTTGCAGACTCGTGCCATTCTGGAGGGGTAGCTGCAGATACTTGCTGATGGGTCTGTGTAAATGGTCCAGCACCTTGGTACAGTAGTGGCTGAGCATCCCCTGCTTGTACATCTATTGACATAACAGAATGGCCATATCCTGCTGTGGCCATACCTCTCAGCTGTACAGATTCACCCATATTACCCAGAGGTAGGGCTCATATATCTGCTTAGTTCCCCTTGGTTTACGAGCAGGTTTGTAACCACCCATTACTGGGTTTGCAGGCAGGGATAGTATGGGCACACATCAGAGTTTCAGACTTCACACACTCCATGGCGTCTATGCTTCTGCACCCCCCCACTCTGTTATTCTATCCTCTTCCTAACATTATGCAAGTGAAATCTGAGAGAAGTATCCCTATAGTTTTCCCTTCATCCCTGCAGTACTTAGGGATTGATCCACAGTTCATTCAGTAGGACATAGTGGGCATGTTACTGGAATTTGTTAACATGGCCTTGCATTTGTGTTCTGTGGACTGTGTTATGTTGTTAGTTGGGACTCCATGAGATAGCATACATTGGCAGTACGGGTGAGGCACAGGCCTTTGACAGAAGACAGTAGGGCATTTGGTAGTGATGCAGGCCATCCGTAGCAGGCCAGTGCATTTTGTCACTCCTACAGTCCCAGGCTGCAAGCCACTGGATTCTTCTTGGGTGACAGGGTAAGTGTGTGAGGTGTTAATGGCAGCAGTTCCTGTCCATATTAATCCATTGTTCTGAATGCTGGCAGGGTGCTGCTTACAGCTAGGGACACACCTGGATGGGACACTTCTTCAGCATGCTGCATTCTGTGGATATTCCCATAAAAAAGTGGGGGGTCATACTGTACTCATTCCCAGCAGCAGAGATATGACCTGTGATAAACCTGTGGCTGATGGTGGGATGAGCTGAGTGCATGCATGATATGGAAGCTTCTTGCAGCTGACTCACAGATATACCTGAGACATTCCCCTTATGCTGCCTTGTGCAGGGACATAGGCAGTCTCTTATTACTTCATAACTGTGACTCGTTGGAGTATTCCAACTACCGCCCCATAGCGCTGCTATCTCCTATTGCAAAGATTATGGAGAAATGCATCCACAAACAGTTGCTTAATCACCTCCTACATAATAATCTACTTGATAGTTGCCAACATGGCTTTCATCCATTCCATAGCACCACCACAGTCTTATTATCCTTTATTGACTCCATTAATACAAACCGCAATAATAATATTCTTTCTTCTGCATTCTTCGTAGACCTGTCAAAAGCCTTTGACATGGTCAATCACCAACTCCTCTTACATTGTTTAAAATCTCTCTCACTTGACAATCCTGCCTTAAACTGGTTTACATTGTATCTTCACAATCGGAAACAAGCTGTTTTATGGGACAACCATCTTTCTGAACTTCTCCCTACCTCTATTGGGGTCCCTCAGGGCTCCATCTTAGGTCCTCTGCTTTTTTCCATTTTTATTAACGACCTGTATCTTGCCACCCCTCTTACTACTTGTATTCAATATGCTGATGACACCACCATTATTTGCTCTGCCGACAACCAAGCTGACCTCCATTTCCTTACACAAAAAACTTTCATCACTATAGAGAAATGGTTCTCTAATTACTGTCTCCTCCTCAACCCTAAGAAAACCAAGCTCCTCCTCTTTGCACCCACGCACATGTCTCCCTCTATTAACTTCGCACTTACTTCTAACAATGGCACCCTTATCACTCCAGACCAAACAACCAAACTCCTGGGTGTTACTATTGACAACCTACTAAAATTTAACTTTCATATTAACTCAATCATAAAAACAACAAACAGAAAACTAGGTTCTCTCTACAGAATCAAATCTTTCCTAACTCCTGAAGCTAGAACAACCATAGCTCGAACCCATTTAATCTCCACCCTATTATACGCTTCTCCCATTTATACTAATCTTTCAAAATATAACCTCAATACACTTATATCAGCATACAACAACATTGCCAGATTTGCCACTGCCTCTCCATATAAAACGCATCATTGCCTGAACCTCCTAAAACTAGGGTGGCTGGAGTTACCCCACCTAATTCAATACTATCAACTTACAATTGCCCACAAAGCTCTTCACCACCCTGAGAATACTCCTATGCTCTCTACCCTAATAAAACCCTATAACAACCTGAAAAACCTACGCTCTTCTAATAAAATTCTGATTCAAACTTCACTATCAAAGAACACTGCAGGAGACTCCACATTCTCCAACTCAGTTGGCAAAATATGGAACAAACTTCCTCAGGACCTTACAGACCTAACTTCAATTCTACTATTTAAAACTAAACTGAAACACTTCCTAACCAACCACAGGATATGCTCTTGCATTAACCCTAGCTGATCTTTTTACTTCCTCTCCTCTCCTGCCACCTCTCCTCTTTATCTCTACTCTATTACTTCACACTTTCCCTTTGTGTTGGGTAACTATTCTCTCCCTACTAAAATTGACTTTAAGTAAATTTCTATTGTTAAACTTATCAATAATATAACTATTTCTGTTACATATGATGTTTACCTGAACTTACTTACCTGCTATGTCTTTGTCTGTACACCGGTTCCTGAACATCCTGCAATTGAGGTTGATTTGCTTTGTTTAGTATTGTAAATTTTTGTATTTCTTACTTGTAATGTAGTAGATAGCGAAGCTTTTCTCCCCGGGCCTCCACTGAAAATGGACATGCATCCAGTTGGACTAGCCCGGTTAACAAATGTAAAATAAAATAAAAATAAATAAAATAAACTGTGCCTTTTGTGGTCTGCCAGTGATTGGCCAGAATACATCAATATTCCATACTATACAGGCAACTAATGTGCTGCTAACCTGTATGTACAATTCCAAAGCTGTGTGCAGCTGACAGTTAAATTTTATGTACTCTGTCTAGGGTACTTCCAACTGTGTACTGTGTGTATGTCTGGGCCTACATTCATGTCATGTCCATCTTTCAGATGGTGACAGATATTGACATCTGAACAGTCAGTATGGATGACTGCTGAATTGGGTCTTGCTGGGATGCATTGTGGTTGGCACTGCAGTTGTCAGAATATGGCCCTGTCATCGACAGTACTGGCCATAGACCACTGAGACGCAACCCTCCATGCCTACATGTTGACCACTTCCACACAATATACAACGCACAACAACCTAACACACAGAGCCCTGTATATTGTACACATGCAACAATCTATCCTGTAAATTGGGCCAGTTCAGGTAATCTGTGCTCCACTGTTATTAAGCCCACATGTACATGTTACTGAATTTCTACATAGGATTGTGGGGGGAGGGGGGCACACCTGACAACTGTAAACAATTTCTATGACTTTGCTGGTATTTCAGGTATTCTGTTGGCTTCCATTTCATTTTGTATTCTGACCTATCATGCAGACTAGAGGCATATCAGTACAGTACAAATCTTAGGTTTTATTAACCTACATTTCAACTTCAGATGTCTTACCCTTCAGAACTAACATACAACTACCTGACCTGTTATAGTCTGTCTGTGTATGTCTGGAGGGGGTTCTTCTCCATTGCCATCAATTGGAGGCCTTAGCACAGCCTTTCTTTATGGTCATTTACACCTGTCTTGCTGACTGAGGTTGTTGTTGGGTACGTGAGCCTCAATGACATGCATGTGTGTGTCCTATGGACACACATTTGGGCCACCACATTTACTGCAGTGGGATTTGTCACCTTGTCTAGTACTGCCTACTTTGTCGACACCAGTATTTGTTATGAATTTTACGCTGCCCATATAGGTCCACTATTTGCTGCCATCCCATTCAGCCACCTGATTCCCTTGCATGTTCATATCCATACCATAGATACAACTATCAGAACATACTACTCGATTCAGCAATTGATAGGAATAGTAACTTACCTTGTGGTTGTGCCAGTATTGAGGATGGTGCTGGAGGGTTGACTATGTCGGATGCACATAGTACACTCCCTATATATGGTAAAGCACAGGTAGTGTCATGTTTGACACCCCTTTTACTGTATGTGCAAATCAGACAGAGGTGTCATTCCCTGGGTTAGTACCATGTCAGTGTATGTGTTATGTGTTGCCACTTCGCTAAAGCCTGGGCATACTTGGCACTCCTCCTTCTGCCAAGATGGGCAGGCTCAGGTTGTTCCTCCTCTGAGTCACTCTTTGTCTGTGCTGCCCTTGTAAATGGTGGGGAGCTGTGTGGCCCTGCCCCATGCTGTTCCTGCTGCTGCTGTTTCCGCAAGATTATATTGTGTAGCATGGCACATGCAATGAAAATGTGTGTACATGTAGCTGGAGAATACTGCAAGGCTCCACCAGATATGTCCAGGCACCGAAACTGTGACTTGAGCATCCCAAAAAATTATCTATTATGATTCTGGTTTGTGCGTGTGCCTCATTATGGAGTTCTTGTTCAGGTATGTGTGAATTTCTGATGGGTGTCATCAACCACGGCTCTAGTGTGTAAACAGCATCCCCCACTAGGTGGCCATATGGGATGACCCCACTGGCAAATCTCTGGTACAGCTGTGTCATATGCCAGATGTGGGAGTCATGATAGCTTCCAGAGCTGCCAGCACACACATTCATTATAATGCCCTGGGCATCGCACACGACCTGGCAGTTGATGGAGGGGAAGCCCTTGCGATTTATGTAGACCCTGCCCTGCTCACCAGGTGATGTTTGATGTGTATGTGCATGCAGTCTATTACACCCACTACCTCAGGGTATTCTGCTATTTGGTGGAAGAGACACATATTGCTGGTCAACACCTCACAGGTGTTGAGGAAATATATGTGCTCACCGGCATGTCCTGACATGGCATCCAGGAACTGGTGGAGTACCCTGGATGCTGATGCCTGTGAGATCCCCATGAAATCCCCTGTTGGTCTTTGGAAGGTACCTGTGGCTAATATTCTTAAGCCTACACATACCTTGGTATCCACTGGGATGGGTTCCCCTCTGTTGGATTTGTGCATGAGGCTTGGCTGGCACAGTTCTACAATTTGCTGTAGAATGTCCCTGTCCACCCTTTAGCGCTCCACTATCTCCAGCTCATGTAGCTCCTGGTAGGTTACCCTGGGTCTGTGCACTCTTTTCCTTCTTCTCACTGTGGGCTGGTCATCAGCATTCTCATCCTCACCATCCTCAGCTTCTTCCACATATTGATGTATGAGAGTGACAGCAGCCCCAATCATTTTGTTAGTTTTGTCAGGTTAAATTTCCCCGTCTGTGTATATCGGTGGTGTAGAGTTTGTGGGAAAAATGAGAGTGAAAGATGTTTACATAGTTTATAGCAGTGTGCTGGGCTGAGCTGGGCTGCTGGGTGTGTAATTGGCTGATTCTGATACATTTCACCTGCCAGCTATGCTAGTTCTCCTTAATTGCCTTCCTACTGCTGTTTTTCCTTTCTATTGCTTTCCCGAACACAGGTCACAGAGCTCCAATAAGTTTACAGCATGCATGACACTCTCCCTAATGAGGTCATCTACCTCTTATGCTTATACCATGGTGTTGCTGCACCTACACAGTTGGGTGCAAGCTAACACTGAGGGGAAATCTGTGATTCAGTATCATTCCTCTCATTTGCATAAAACTGACTGCTAATGCATGGTTACAAAACTGACACTCAGCCTTCCCCCTTAGCAACCACTGGTATTGTTGTCTTATGTATGCCATTGACTATTATGGCAAAATGCTGATTTTGGTTTAAAAGCTTATTTCCAACTTTTTTCATTATTTTCGGGCCGATCCCGTTTGCGCACTGCTGCCCTACAATTAAACGTCTAAAATTGGCCAAAAAAAATAAAAGTTATTTTTTATAATTTTGCAACTATTTCCCATGCCAATGGCCATATATTTGGCCATTGGCATGCCTAGTACATTGAATACATGCTTTCTTCGGAGCTGTCATGCCTCAGTCTTGTAATTTGCAGAAATTTATTTGGTTAGTAGCCAAATACATTTCTGCAGATTACACTATTCCTGGATCGCTAATTCACCTAATTTGCATGTTTTTTCACCTGCAAATGGGGTAATTAGCATACAAGAGCTGTGTCCATGCAGGAATAGTGTTGGAGAGCTCTTGCACATCCCAGGAGTTCTTTCCTGGATCGCTCGTCGGCCATATTGCGTGCAGCAGCTCTTGCACTATTCTTAACGCCATGCAGAGCTTTCTGAATCCTGGGGTGGGTTAGGAGCTTATCTGTCTTGTTTATTTGTTGGTGCAAATTTAGGTCCCTAGTACAGGTGTTTATAGAGACACTGGTTTTGTGAAGAAATGGGAGTTAAGATAGGATTGGGTGTTTTCATGGCTCAAAAAATGAGACACAAGTTACCTCAAAGCAACCCGTAGGCAACTGAATATAAGGAGAATTGTGCTAATTTATCATGATAGTAGAAGGATTTAAGACCTCTAATTTTTTTTTTGTTTCTTTAAACCAATGGTATCTTTTCAGTTGAGCAATATATTTTGGATTTGTACATACCAAAAGGGAATTGTATTTGATGATGGGTCTAATATGGAATAGTACAGTGGTAAGATGACTTCTCTGAATGTTGAAGGTGTTCCCTTGGAAATTAACCTAACCAAACAGAAGGATTATCTGACTATGGTGGAAACAAGATGATCAAATGTGAGAGTTATCCGTATAAGTACCCAGGTATCTTATGTTTTAAATATTCTAGAACAGGACATACAATCACATACTAAACAGTAACAACAATACTATACCTACAAATCTATTAGTAATAACCATCATGTTGTACTTAAAATTATACCTAAGAAATGTGACCAAATAAAATATGAGAATGCTGAATTTTTCACTTCTGGAAGTGTTGAGTTTTCTTTCTTTCAGTGTGCTGTTATCAGACTTGTTAACTATAATATTGAAGTTGAGAGAAAAGAAATGCAGGGATTGCTAGAGTCATGAAGCATAATTACATTAGTTAAATTGCATTATTAAATCCCAATACTTCTGCAACTGATAGGTCAGAAATTAAAGAGGCAAGAACATGGAGATAAGAAATAAATACCAGTAGCATAAGAAGAAATATAAACTCTTTTAGGTCAAGTGTTGCAACCAGTAACTTTTGTTCCTAACTTAATACAATGCAATAATTGGCAACTATTTTCCCTAGTTTAAGAGCTGTAGAAGTTATGGAAGGAAAAGGTTCATCCAAAGATAAAACCAGAAATACATAGTCCTAGTAAAGAAAAGAGTCGGGAGCTAAATAACATAAAAAGAGCTAAGATCCAGCTGTGGGTGGAAGGGTGAGATAAATGTAACACTACGTCTTGCCAGAAGATGCCCATTGCTAAAATAATGAAGACAGTACATAGACTGACAGAGGAGGTAAGTCTTGCCAAAAGACTCCAGCTGTTAAAGTGATAACATAAGTCTGTGTAGGACCGACAGAGAAGATGAGTCTAGCCAAAAAACTTCAGTTGTTAAAGTAATGAGAGGTCAGTATGAAAACTGTTAAGGAAAGACATATAGTTAAGAATACATGACAAAAAAACATGGGTGATGTAACTGAGAAAGAAACAGATGAATTTCATTGAAAAAAGAGGGAAGGGGGAACATGGACAGTAGCCTAAGCTTCTCCCTAGTGCATCAAAGCAGGGAGCCAAACAAAATAGAAGCTCTAGGGGTAAATAAAATAAAATAAGAAAATATCTGATTACAAGAAAGGGAAACTGCCAGCAACCATGGTGGAAAAAATATTTTCATGATCTGCCTTGTACAGGGTATTAGACAGATGAAGAGGGAAAAGCCTGTGCCAGTATTTAATGAGGAACAGGCCATGGCATTTACTTGAAATCAGAATAATAATGAAAGCAACGCTGACTTGGATGACTTATGGTTAAGCCATGTAACTCTAAGAATGCTTGTACAACTAATGAAAACATTGACAGAGTAAACTGGTACCAAAAGAACAACAGAACAGTCCATGTAAATGCACATATCTTGAGATCTGGAAGGTGACAAAAGGAAGAGATAACAATTATTAAGACAGTTATTAGTTCCAAGACCTTTTAAAACACTTACGATGAAGTCAGCAAATATGCAAATTCTGGGCAGTCATTTATGAATAGACAAGTCAAAAGCTATGGTTTTGGCTATGTTTTAATAGCCTGGTATTATGAAAGGTAGAGAACTATTGTTTAGCCTGCCCAGAGTGTCAAACCACATAACCCACCTCAGGAATTATAACCCTTTGATACTTCTACCAACTTTGTATGTCCCTTTTGAATACATAGTAATAGACACTATGGGTCTTCCTGTAAAACTACGGACTCTCAGTATATTGCAGTAATTATTCACTATGCAACAGAATTTCCTGAGGCAATATCTTTCTAAAGAGTTAATGCCAAAGCTATAGCTGAAAAACTGGTACTGTTTTTTTTTTATAATCGTGTAAGAATGCTCTGGGAAATCTTTACTAAGCAAGACACCCACTCATGTCCAGACTAATACATAAACTCTCTCAATCTTCTAAAGTGCAATTGTTAAGGTCTTCTGTTACCAGTCCCAGGCAAGTTGGATAGCTGAATGCTTTAATAAAAGTTTAAAATCTTTGTTACTTAAAGCTGAAGAAGTGGATGGGAGAAATTCAGACCAGCCTCATTTCTTTATTGTAACAGAAGTATCCCAAGCCTCAATGAGATTCATACTGTTTGAAATACTATAGGAGATATATGCCTGGAACTTGACTGATATATCCAAAGAAAGAAGGAAACACCCTCTTTAAAAGTATGTTAGAACATTTTCTGGATCGGCAGGACAGATTGAAAAATATAATGCCTATAGTAAAAGAACATAAGGAAAGAGCCTAGGAGGCACAATAGACAGCCTATAACATAAATGCTCATATTAATTCAAACCAGGCGACAAGCAGTTTGTGTTAGTGCACACTACTGGAAACACATTTCTTGCAAAGGGGGTCTTTTGAAATTTTAGAAAAAGTAATCAAAGCTAGTTATAGGCAGATTCAGTTAGGAGAAAAGAAAACAATGACAGTTATACCACATAAATGCTCTGAAACCATGATGAGAAATTGTTTTTTTATTGTAGCCATGTTTGCAGATAGAAATTAACAGCATGTCCTGAAGTTAAACAGTGGAAACACTATCCGTGTCTTGTCAGAGTTGCCTAGTAGAACAAGTTTAAGCCAGCATTATATAGAAATTATGACTGGTGAAAAATCCATTTAAATCTATATTATCTGTTAGAATCCCAACAACAATGAGTCAGGGAGGGAGTACAGAAATCCCAAAGTGAATGGAACAGCCACATTGCAATGGCCTCCAGTCCTGATGGGTCACTAAGATTTTGTAATGACTTTAGAAAGCTAAACAGCATAACTAAGTCTGATTGATATCCCAACCTCCAAGTGAATTAGCTGATTGAAAAATTGTGTAAAGCTAGAATTCTGTTCACTTTGGCAACATCAAAGGTTGATGGCAAATTCCACAAGATCTAGAAGCTAAGGAAAAAAATGACATTCTGTCTACATGATATATTCTTTCATTGTAGAGTTTTACTTTGTTGTCTTCAAGAAACATACTCAACATTCTATTCGTTGTTGGACACTTTTCTATGACCTCATACCAGATATTCCACAACCCATATGGATAATGTTTTTATATTCTCCAAAGACTGGGAAAATAATTGCCCAAAAGCCCAGCCATTTTGGACACCATGTTCTAAGCTGGATTTACAACAAACTCTGGTAAATGTAAGTTAAGAGTGGCAAAAAAAAACACTATTTGGGATATGTAATAGGCACAGGAATTTTTGCAGCCCAAAGCTGAGTTGAATTAAGGTAGGCCAGAACTGGGCCACACCAACTACAAGCAAGATGGTTAATGCACATTTATGCTTGGCAAGTTATTACTGCTAGCTTGTCCTGGACATTGCTGCCATGGCTTGTCGTATAACTGACCTAACACAATTGTGGGTTCCACTGAAAATTCAATGGATGAATGAAACATAACAAGGATTTACAAAACTAAAATGTCTGGTGTCTTCAGAACCTATTTTAATTGTGCCTAGCTTCCCCAAACAGTTCATATTAAATAGAAAAGCCTCCACATAGTGGTCATGGGTACAGTTACTGCACTGTCCAATGTATTATACTAGTAAGCTCAGCATCACTGGAAAAAAGGTGCTCATATATAGAAAGGGCATGTCTATAAATTAAGTGGCTCATTGCCATCCTCAAATATTATCTGCAGGGCATGTAATTCACTCTCATTACAGACTATGGGTCACTCCAGAGGCTAAATATGCAGTATGATACTAACACTAAACATTTTTGCTGAGAATTAATCCTACAGCCCTATTTAGGAACACTCATTGTCCAGGCATCCACCAGATTAATGTGGATGGGCTATTCTGGGCATACCACCCACAGGAGATTGTTCTAATAGTTTCACATCATGGGGGCCATGGGTCAAAGTGATAGCTACTAAAGCTAATAATCAGGGAAACATGCTGCTTGGGGGTCTTGTGACCCAACTGCTAGCTGAAAATGGTGTTTCAGGCAGTAGAGAAGACATAGGATCAACACTGGAATAAAGCAAAAATAAATGCACATGGAGAGATGTAACGACTGCTAGTTCACCAAAATACCAGACTCTCTTCTCTCTCTAAATTCTGGAGCCAGGAAGGAGTGAGTTAAGAGTTTCCTAGTAAGCTGATTGGGAAGGAAGGAGATAGCCTGAATGCCATCCCTGCAGTGGAAAGTCTGAAGCTGTCACTGTCAATACCTCCTTAGACTACTTCAAAATTTGCATGTCCCTCGACTATCCAGTCAACCCACACCTTGAGCACCTTAAATGACTCACATCATCTGCATACAGCAACTTTGTTGATCTATCCCCTCCAGCTTGTTTGCTAATGTACTCCATCAGCAGCATGAACACCAGTGGGCTCAGAGTTGAACCCTTAAGCTCACCCATTCCCATGAGTACGATGGTAGGATACCTTTTTTGGATTTTAAAAATATTCCCTTAAAAATCAACTGAATCAGATAGAAGGATTTCCTGACTGTGGTGGAAATATATGAGAAAGAGAGAGAAATAGAGAGTTATCCACTTAAGTGCCTGGGTCTCTTATGAGTTGTCTGTCTGAAGAGGAGTACAGTTTATAACATATGAGGTCCACATAAGTACCTGGGTCTCTTATGAGGTATTTGTCTGAAGAGGTGGACCATTTATAACATATTATGTAGGATCAAATTTTCTGCCAAATGCCACTGTGTTGCACTTTTTTCAGTTAGTTTCTGGCCATTTTGATATACCACCATGCATGTGCTAATTCCAGCCCTTGCTATAGCTGTTTTGTGTCAGTGGATGAGCAGATAATAGTGTCCAGTTTGCAGTCATCAGCAAACTTGGTCCACCACACTTCTGGGTTAATATGTGGGTTGCCTGCAAAATAGATGCCTAATAGGAGATGGACTAGGACTTATCCTTGTCACACCCCACCAGTTATAATTTTACATTCAGAAAAGGAGCCAGCCCCCTGGATTCTCAAAACTTGCAGGAGTGCAATATGAGTGCAGAAGCTCATGCAGGCAATATGTCTGCCGTGCGATCCAGGAACAGCCGGCAGGGGCGTGCACAAGAGCTCCAGCACTAATCCTGCATGGACTAAGCCCTGGTATGCAAATCACCTAATTTGTGGGAGAAATCCATGCAAATGAGGTGATTTTGCAATCCAGAACGCTTGCAATAGTCCATGCAAGAGTAGTGCAATCTGCAGAAATGTACTTGGTTAGTAACCGAGTGCATTTCTGCAAATTCCAAAACGGAGCTATGACAGCTCCAATTAAAGGCTGCATAACATTGAGGAAGCATGTCAATGGCCAAGTATAAGGCCATTTGCATTACAAACTATTTAAAAAATAATAATCAACTTTTATTTTTTGTTCGCCGATCTCAGCTGTTTAAGCATAGGGTAGCGGTACGCAAGTGGGATCGGGGGATAAGAAAAATGCTCAAAAAATAAGAAAAAATGGTATCACTAACACACACAACAGGCACAGGGGATATGCTTCACACAAGTATTGGGATTAGAACCTCTGACTACCTAATTAATTGTGCTGTGGTATTACACAGTTATTGCACATGTGTACAGGTACTTCTATGGTGGATGACATCAGCGGCCCTTGTAAAGAGTGCAATAGGAAGTGTACTGAATGGAACACACCTCAAAATGGTAAAACCCACTCCCACAGAAGCCTCAGCCAAACACCACACACATACACATACACATACACATACACACAGACACACACACACACACACACACACACACACACACACACACACACACACACACACACACACACACACACATACACACACATACACACACATTTGCCTGTATTGAGTTTAGAACCCCTACCTATCTAGTTGTTGGTACTATAGTGTTATGCAGTTATCGCATGTGCCATGGAGCTTACATGGTTGAAATGTGTCCCAAAGTACTTCTAAGGTGTATAACATCACCAGTCCTTGTAAAGTATGGCAATGGGAAGTGTACTGGGAGAGAAAGGCCTCACAATACTGTATCCTACAAATATACACACTTACACACACACATGCTTACATTTGTCAGGATTGAGATTACCTCTATCTAGTTATTTGCACTATACTGTTATGTGGTTATTGCACATCCCGTAGAGTTTATAGGGTTGAAAGTTGTCCAAGAGTACTTCTGAGTTGATTGACATCAGCAGCCCTTGTAAAGTAGGGCACTGGGACATGTTGTAGATGGGAAGGTCCACAAAATACTTTATCCTACAAACATACAGACAAACTTACACACATATTTGCCAGAAATGAGAGTAGAACCTCTGCTTAACTAGTTATTTGTAGTATAGTGTTATGCAGTTATTGCATGCACCATGCAGCTTATAGGGCTGAGGCCTGTCAGAAGGTACTTCTAAGGTGAATGACATCATCAGATCTTGTAAAATAGGGCAATGGGAAGTGTACTGGGTGGGAGAGGCCTAACACTCTTATATCTACACACACACACACACACACACACACACACACACACACACACACACACACACACACACACACACACACACACACTTGTATATGCCGGGACTGAGATTAAAATCTCTACCTATCTAATTATTTGTACTATAGTGTTAAACAGGTATCACACACACTACAGAGCTTATAGAGCTGACAAGTGTCCAAAGCTACTTCTAAGGTGAATGACATCAGCAGGACTGCTAAGGTAAGGCACTGGGACATGTTCTGGGTGGAGAAAGTCCTCAAAAAACTTTATCCTACAAACATACACACACATTTGCTAAAACTGAGAATAGAACCACTGCCTCTCAAGTTATTTTTACTATACTGTTACATAGCTATTGTATGCACCACAGAACTTATAGAGCTCAGTTCTGTCCAAAGGTACTTCTAAGGGGAATGACATCAGCGGGACTGCTAAAGTAGGGCACTGGGAAGTGTACTGGATAGAAATGGCCTAAAACTGTTTTCACCTACAAACAAACACACTTACATTTGCCAGGACTGAGACTAGAACCCCTACCTATCCAGTTATTTGTACTATAGTGTTTCACAGTTATCGCATGTACTACAGAGCTTATAGGGCTGATAGGTGTCAATGGTACTTCTAAGGTGAATGACATCAGCAGATCCTGTGAAGTTGGGCAATGGGAAGTGTACTGAGTGGGAATGGCCTCATAATACTAACACACACACACACACACACACACACACACACACACACAGGTGATGTGATATTACAACCCCCACCTCAGTACTATTACACAATGGAGTTCACCTTCATGCTGGCACGTGTGACTGGTTATGCAGCAGGACATCACTCTATGTCATTCAGGGTAACCCTGTGTAAGACTCACTCTCTGTCTGTGTCTCCCTGTATCTCTCTCCCTATCACTGTCTGTCTCTCTCTTGCACATGTCTATGTGTGGATATGCTTGACATATTGTTATCATACCTCCCAACCTCTTAGAGCAAAAATCTGGACAAAGCCTAAAATGATGGGGGGACAGATTTTAAAAATTGCTCTTACAAACTTAGAAAGTTGATAGAATAATAGGTTTTGCATCAGGATGAATTTTCCAAGGATGTGGAGTCTTAAACTCAAATGTATGTTATCATGTAATGACTTCAGTCCTCAGCTATTTGCCAGAAAGGAACAGATTTTAGGAGGGACACACCAAAAATATGAAGCAAAAATCTAGACATTCTGTGAAAGCCTGTATAGCTGAAAGGTATGATTGCTATATGTTGCCCATATATATGTCTCTGTATCACACACAGCAGATGCATATCTATCACATATGGGCCACCTACAGCAAGCTGAGGGTAATCCTGTCTGATGTGTAGAGACAGTTAAGGTGTATATAGCTGTCTGTATGCAAAGGCATATATGCACAATACAGTCATATAGTCCGATGTAGGTTCTGACAATTGCTGTGATTCTCTAAGTGTAGGAGCATGCCCAGTATGACCTTCTATAGTGAGAGTGGGACTCCATTCCAGAGATAGTTGTACTCCAGTCCGGAGGTTTGTGTGCTACAGCCATACCTCTCAAAAGTAAACATGAAGGTGCTAGAGGTACAGTGTTTGTTTTAGCAGACATTTTCTGACATATCTGACATCTGACACTGGAATGTATTGTGTCATTACCTAGTGACAGACATCCTCATATCATCACAGTGCTTTACCAGAGTAATACAAGATGTATGATGAACAGACCAATATTATGAGCCCAACTATAAACATTCTTTCTCAAAACAGACAGTTGAGGGGTGTGGCTATAGCCGGTTGACTGATGAAGCTGTGTAAACAGTCCAGCAACTTGGTGATATACTGGCTGGGGATATCCTGCTTGTGTGGTATTCTTCTTACCTGAAAAGTCATATCCTGGTCCATACCTCTCAACTGTATAGTTTTTGGCAGATTGTCCACATGTTTTTCTAGAAGTTTTGTCCAGTCTACATAAACTTGTGTTTTATGTCAAGTTAGTTGCAAATAATTAAAGACTGATGTTACAAAATAATGACAGACATTAGCGTTTCAGCCTTCATAACCGCCAGACAATTCCTGCTAATGCAAAACCTGTTATTCTACCAACTTTCTCAAATTGTAAGCACATTATTTACAATACGTGTCTATCATTGGGCCTTTGTCCCACTTTTATTTATGACTTGTCCATAAGCCTTGCTGTCAGAGGTTGAGAGGTATGGGTGTGGGTACAGAGTGCATTCTATTGTGCAGAAATGTCCATTATATGTGTAGTATATTCCACATAGTAGTGTGACTTCCAGGTATGTCACTGTTTGCAAGACCCTGGTGTGTGGAGTCTGCATGATCTGTGGTGTGTAGGTTTGTGGAGTTCTCATGTGTTTTTGCCTCTGAGGTGTCCTTTGTTTGGGTTTTTGTTTTGTTGTGAACCTCCACTTACATGGGTGTGTGTTGTGTTTTTGCAGGTGATGTTTACTGACTCCATACACTGCATGGCACCCATGTTACTGCATAATTTGTTCTGGTGTGCCCATTCTCCATTTGTCTGGCCAGTGATTCCCCTTCCCCTTATGTGTGTGTCTCTGTCCTTCTGTAATCCAGTCACAGGCTTTGCCCACAGTGGCTCCTGTTATGTATTTTAATTCTAATGTGATCGAGGTAAATGCTGTAACATCACACACAAGGTTGGGGACTTTACACCTCTGAGTGTACCTATTTAGCAGGTTGTCCATCATTGCACCATTACATTTGCTGTGGTCCTCAGATGGTTTGTGTTGCTATATGTTATTATGAGGCTACATGTTGGCCTAGCTGTCAAACCGTCACAGAATGACATCTGGAAAGGCCCATATATGACAGTCAGACAAAGGCCCACACATGGGGACAGAGTGTTAACACTGTTCTGCCAAACACAGACAGTTGGGAGACAAGTTTGGTATTTGCTTGCTTTCTCTTATGAGTATGACATCTGCTTCCCCACTGTCTCACATTGCTGTTTTGACATGACCCTTTCTTGTTTTGCAAATATTTGGCAGGCAAATGCAATGTTAGGACAAGCAGAACAGATATACAAGGCATACTTGTGCTTCTTCTGTGACAACCTGTCATTCCAGAGGTATGGATGTTGGCCAGTGATATGTTGTCAGTTCTGTCACAGTAAGTTGGCAGCCTTTTTTAACCTGGCAGTACATTAACTTTCAGGTACCTACTGTCCTACTAGGCACCATACCTCCTGACTTTTTAGAGCCAGACATCTGAACAAAGCCATACATACTTTGGGGACAAAGGCCTACATATTGGGGCCATTGTTAACTATTGGCCTTACAAACCTAGAAAGATGATACAATAACAGGTTTTACAATAACATACATTTTCCTAAAGGGTATAAAGTCTGAAACTACAATCTGTCATTATTTTCTGACTTTAATCTTTTGTGATTTGCCAGAGATTTGTCAGAAAACCACAGTTTCATAATAAAGATACCATAAAAATGAATCAAACCTCTGGACATTCTGCAAAAAGTATGTACAGTTGAGGGCTATGCCACGCACTGTGTAGGTTATTCTGAGCTGTGTACTGTCCATATGTGTGGCACCCTATCCCTGGCCAATCCAGCTGTCATGCAGTAACAGATATTGACATCTGGACAGTGTGTACAACTCCTACTGTAGCTGTATTTGATATGCAGAATAGTTGGCACTGCAGTTCATGGAACATGGACCTTGTCAACCACAGCACTGTACCTAGGCCACTAAGACACGACAGCCAGGAGTAAGTGCAGGCCACATACTGACAGTATTGACCACACATATACATAGCTCACTGACCCCTGCATATTGTGGGCATGCAACAAGTTATCAAGTTGATTGGGACAGCGCTGGAAATGTGTTTTTCACTGCTTATAACCTACAAACATTACTGTTACTGCAATTCTATGGGAATATAGGTGCGGGGGGCACACATGTCAACTGTCCACATTTGCACAGACTATGCTGATGTTCCCCTTTACCTTTTGGTTCCATTTAGCTTAGTATTGTGCCTGTTTTGGAGACTACAGGCATATCACTAAAGACCACAGTTTAGATTGTAATGGCAGACATTTGGGTTTCAGACTTCTTACCCTTCAGGGCCTAACTACAACTGCAAGATCTGCTGTGAGATCAGATCTGTGTAAGTCTGTATGGGAATATTTCGTCATTGTCCCCATTTGTGGGCCTTTGCCAGACATTTCTTTGTATTTTTCTATGGCTGACTTGCTGGGTGAGGCTGACTGGTGCATATGGGATCCCCATATTGACATTCATGCATGTGACCTATGACCCCCTAGTTAGTTATCCCCACACATATACTGCAGTGAGATTTGTCACCTAGGGGACTACTGCATGCTCTGGGGAAGCCAGTATTGGGTGGACATTTCCTGTTGTCCCACATAGCTGTCAGTTGTCTGCTGCTATCCCAGTAGGCCACTCCATTCCCTTGCATGCAGGGATACCATAGCTATGCTACCACAACATATTACTCCATTCATTTATTGTTAAGAAGACTGACTTAAACCTTCTGCCTGTGGCAGTTGTGAGTATGGTGCTTGAGGGCTGGCTATGTCAGATG
This sequence comes from Protopterus annectens, assembly GCF_019279795.1. Lineage (NCBI taxonomy): Eukaryota > Metazoa > Chordata > Ceratodontiformes > Protopteridae > Protopterus > Protopterus annectens. The sequence goes on from NC_056746.1 coordinate 817,546,135, forward strand.
CATGCAGTACATTGCCTATACATGGTAAGATACAGGTAGGGTGAAGTGTGTGACATCCATTTTACTGTTTGTGCGAGTCATAGAGAGGTGTCAGTCCCTGAGTCCCTACAGTGTCAGTGTGTGTGCTATGTGTTTCATCTTTGCCAGGGCCTGGGCATACTTGGCATGACACAATCTGCCTACAGGAACAGGCTCAGGGTTTTCCTTCTCAAATTCCCGATGTGCCTGTTGGGAACTTGGCAATGGTGTGTGGGGGGGGGGCTGTGTGGAACTTCCCTGTGATGTTCCTGCCACAGCTGTTTCCACAGGATCATATTGTGTAACATGGCACATACTATGAACATGTGTGCAAATGTGGCTGGAGAGTACTGCAGGGCTCTACCAGATATGTCAAGGCTGCAGAACCATGACTTGAGCTTCCCAGACACATGGTCTATAATAATCCTGATTTGTGCCTGTGCCTCATTATGGCATTCTTCAGTGTGTGTGTGCATTTTCTGATGGGTGTCATCATCCACAGCTCCAGTTCATAGCCAGCATCCTCCACCAGATGGCCATATGGGATGTCCTGCCTGGTAAATGCCTGGTACATCTGTGAGGCATGCCAGATGTGGGAGTTGTGATAACTACCAGGGCTGCCAGCACACACATTCATGATAATGCACTGGGCATTGCACATGACCTGGCAGTTGATGGAGTGATAGCCCTTGTGGTTGACATAGACTCTACCCTCTTCACCGGGTGGTGACTTGATGTGGATGTGCGTGCAGTCTCTTGCACCCAATACCTCTGGGTAGTCTGCTACACAGTGGAAGAGATGCATACTGCTGGTCCTCTCCTCATGGGTACTGAGGAAATAAATGTGCTCACCAGTATGTGTTCACATGACATCCAGGAACTGGTGGAGTACCCTGGATGCAGATGCCTGTGAGACCCACATGATGTCCACAGTAGGTCTTTGGAAGGTGCCTGTAGCTAGTATTTGTAAGGCTACACATACCTTGGTTTCAACTGGGATGGGTTGCCCTCTGTTGGCTCTGAGTCTGAAGTGAGGCCAGCACAGCTCTCAGAGTTGCTGAAGTAAGTCCTTGTCCACCCTGTAGCATTCTAGTATCTCCAGATCATGTAGCCACTGGTAGGTTACCCTGAGTCTGAACATTCTTCTCCTCCTCCTCAGTCTGGCACTGTTGTCAGCATTATCCTCCTCACCGCCCAAAGTCTCTACCACATACTAATGTATCAAAGTGACAGCAGCCTCTAATATTATTTTGTCAGTTAAAATTCCCCTGAGTGAGTACACCAATGGTACAGAGTTTGTGGGAAAAACAGGAATGAAAGGTGTTTGCATAGTTTATGCTGGTGTGCTGCAGATGCTGCCTGTGTGATTGGCTGACTATGATACATTCCACCTGCCAACTATATTTATTGTACTTCCTGCAGCGCTCGGTGCAAACCCACTTCTCACTTCTGCTAGTTTCTATTTTTTGTTCATTGTGTTTAAGCCTCACAGAGCGCTGTGCAAACCTCTGTAGCTATAGTAAACAGTATTGAGCAGAAAGGGCCCTCCCAGGGATACGAACATGCTCAGCATTTCTTCAACTAGCTCAGACACACCCCCTTTTCTTAGCTGTGCTTAGCTGAGTGCAAATAAGAGGCAGCAGACCTCCAATGTGCTTACACCAAGCATGACACCCCCTTTTTCATGTCAGCTGCTTCTCCTGCTTACACTACAGCATTATAGCTCCTACACGATTAGGTGCAGATGGACACAGTCTCCCATTTTGCTATTCAATTAATTTAGCTCATTTGCATACCCAAACTGCCTTAGTCCCTTGTTGCACCACCACACCACTACACCAGAGCCTATATCCTTAGCTACCAGTGTTACCTGTCATTGTTTTGGTTCTGCATGCTACCCACTATAATGGCAAACTTCCTATTTCACATTAAATTGTCTTTTTATATATTTTTTTATTCTCTGCATGACCTCATTTGCTTGCTGCTGTGCTATGCTTAAAAAGCTGAAATTGGCCAAAAAAAACTTTGATTTTTAAAATTTTGAAACAGTTTTCCATGCCAATGGCCATATTTTTGGTCATTGGCATGCCTAATAGTCATAATACATGCTTTACTTTGAACTGTCATGCCCCAGTTTTGATTTTTGCAGAAATGTACATGGTTAGTAACCAAATACATTTCTGCAGCAGACACTGCTCTGACACGGATGCCTGCCTGCTTACTGAATCGGTAATTCACCTCGTTTGCATGGTTTTCACCAGCAAATGAGCTAATTAGCATTATTCAGTGGTGTCCATGTCAGAATAGTGCTGGCAGGCTCGTGCACACCCCCGACCTTGTTTACTGGTTTGCTCGGCAGCCATATTCTATGCAACAGCTGCTACACTATTCTGACACGGAGATTTGACTTTATTTATTCCTGGGGTATGTCTAGACAACTCAGATCTGTACTAGCTAAAAAGAATAATTTCCTTAGTCAAAGCCATTTGCTATCCCAATATTTCAGGCAGGGTACTCTGTAAGGAATTTTTTAAATCTGCCAACTCATTACACTGCCAAAAACACATCCTCCGTTACAACTTTCTTCCCTATTACACCTCTAACATTTGTTATCTGTCTGAGAAAAAAGTTTCTGATATCCGCTTAAGGTATAAAAATATCTGTGCAAACCCTTCCAAGCAAAAATTCTAAACTTTCTGGATTTTGTTACATACTTGGAAGCCCTACATATGTCCTCCCATTGTACCCTAGTAAATTACTTTTTCAGTCTCTCTTCTCAATCTTTTCTAACTTCTCTAATAAATTCTTATATTTATAATGCAATACTTTTTATGCCCTACTAACTGTCCCTTATTTGACAACAGCATCTATTCTAGATTTCACTAAAATTCTACCAGGGCAGGTCTTTCATTTAAGACTCCACTATCCCTTTCTCTTTGCCTGTACTCTGATGTCAGTCTCTGATAGGAAAGGCAGTCTTTCTTAGCCTCATCCAGCTCGATTACCTTTCCCTTTCCCTTAATACCTTGATTCCTTTGTCAGTTTTCCTAAGTAAATTCTAAACACCTCTTGTCTATTTTCTGTACACCTACTTGCTGTCACCCCTATTGGCAAAATCCCTTTCTCCATTTTGAATTGGCTTAGTTTTTAGAATGCTTTCTGCAGGTTTGTGAATATAATATTCTGTATGGTTGTTCTCCTTAAAGATCTACAGCCAAAATTCCACTGTCTCTCCTTAGTTCTTGAACTGCCCCCTCCCCCACTTCATTCTCATCACTTTCTGGTTAAGTTATGTACTGTATATTTTATTTTATTTTACATTTGTTAACTGGGAAATTCCAACTGGACCAGGTCCATTTACAGTGGAGGCCCAGGGAGAAAAGCTCTGAAACATTGTTACAAAAAAAAAAAAAAAAAAAAACAAGAGAAGCAAATGAAAGACATTTTCCAGGAGAAACAGTCAGGAATTCCATTTAATGTGCAGGTGTGTAATGATTGTGACAAAAAGAGGAGCAATCGCCCACTATGAGAAGTAGCAACTAATAGCCAGTTATTGGCTGGGTTTAATACTGTAGAGGGTTAAAGGGAGTAACTTGGAAATTGGAAAAAGAAGGGGGAGATGGGAGAGTAAAGGTTAAGTGATACAAGGACATAACCAGATGTGATTTGAGGGAGTTTTTGAATTGTGGGGTGGTAGAGGCAGTGGTCAGAGAACAGGGGACAGAATTCCAGTTTTTAGCAATGGTGTGGGTAAAGAGCACTTTGCCTGCAGTATTGCTTGCCCTGGAGATGCAGAGGAGAAATTTGTCACTAGATCAAAGATGCCGATTTGCAGTGTAATGGGTAAGAAGATTGGATATAGATGGGTTTTTTCAGGGTACTTAAGGATGTTATATGCAGTGACTAGCTGGTGGAGTTAAGTAGTTGTGGTAACGCTGGCCATTTTCGTTCTTTAAGTTCAACCCAGTGATGTGCTCTGTAACTGGAGTTTGTAGCAAACTTGGCTATCGTATTGTAACAGGATTCTAGCTTTAGGTCAGTTTTTCTAATATGGGTGAAAATAGGTGCTGCGTACAAGCAGTGTGGACAGAAAGTGACTCTGGGTATGGGTGACTCTTGCTTGGTGTGAGAGAAAGTTTTTGCACTTATATTGTGCGCCCATTTTTTTGTGAACCAATTTGATGGTTTGTGAGATGTGGCTATCAAAGTGAAGATTGTTGTCAATTTCAATACCAAGAAGTTTGGTGTGGTCAGAAGGGGAGATGGTAGTGCCATTTTTAGAGGTGATGGAAAAGGAGAGGAGAGCTTTTGATCTGTAGGGAAAATAGTAGTAGATTTGTCTTATTGGGGTTTAGGATTAGTTGGATACCTGAGATCCATTTCTCTACAGAGTTAAAGGTTTCCTGGGTAAGTTGCTATAGAATGGTGGGAGATGAGGCAGTGCAGATCAGGGTTGAATCATCTGCGTATTGAATAAGTGTGCTATGCTGGGTAGAGCTATTCAGGTTGTTTGTGAAAATAGAAAAGAGAAGTGGGCCCACTATAGTGCCTTGTGGGACTCTTATGGTAGTTGGAACATGAGGGGAATAGTACTCCTTGCCATTGGACAGATTGTTGCCTGTCAGATAGGTAGCTTCTGAACCAGGCTATGGTAGATGGGGTGAAAGATAGTGAGGCTAGAGAATCTAGCAGAATGGAGTGAAAGACCATGTCAAATGCCTTTGAGAGGTCCAAGAAAATGGCTGATGTATATTTGTTGTCATTCCTGTGAAGGTTAACTAGATCAGAGAATGAAAGAAGAGCAGTGGTTGTGCTGTGATGAGGGTGGCAGCCATGTTGTGTGGTAGAGAGGAGCCGATGTGTGTTCAAGAATTTCATGACTTGCAAATGGATGCATTTCTCTAGAATTTTAGATAGGGGACATAAGATGGCAATGGGTCGGTTTGAGAAGTCATAGGAGTTACCCCCTTTATGAAGAGAAATAATATAAGATACTTTCCAGAGTTTGGGAATATAGGATTCCTGTATGGAGCAGTTGATTAGGGTGGAGATGGGGTAAGATAGAGAGTCAGAGGCCATTTTTATGAAGGTAGCAGGTAAGTTATCGGCTGCAAGGGTGGTGGGTTTAAGTTTCAGAAGGAGTTTTTTAATTGTAGAGGTGGGGACAGGTGATAGAGTAAAGGAGGGAGTCTTTTCTGGTTGATTGGTTTGGGTATGTGATGGACTATGATTGGTTAGCTGGCTGGATAGAGCCAGGATGGATTTTGTGAAGTGGTGGTTAAATTGAGTGGCTATGTCTAAATTACTATCTGTAGAGTTTGGAGCCGGAGTAGTGGTTTTGCCTGTTTTAGTAAGTAGTTAATAGAATGCTAGAATTTTTGTGGATTTTTTGAGTATTTGTTTTGGGCACTGAGGAGGTAGTTTTGTTTATTTTGTTTAGTTTGAGCCTTGGCCTGATTTCTAAGCTGTTGGTAGTTTTGCTTGGAACTGGTGGTGTTTTTTCTTTTCCAGATTTTCCAGGCTTTATCTCTGGCTTTTAGTAGGGCTCTAGTGTCCCTACTTAGCCAAGGTGCATAGTTAGCTTTCACTCTAATTTTCCTACTGGGGGCGAGTTTGTTAAGAACATTAATAAAAGTAGTATTAAAGTAGTCAACTGCCTGGTCTAATCCAAGGGTTTGTAGTGGTTCCCAGATACAGTGGCTGAGAACAGTATTGAGATAATGTGGGGTAAAGTTGCAATCATCCCCTTTTAGTTTATAAACAATGGGTTTGGGTTGGTTGGAGCATTTGCATAGTAGGAATGTGGGGAGGTGGTCACTGAGACCATCTGGAAGGCAACCTACCTGGTAGCTTTGTTTGGGGTAGTTGATCAGAGTCCAATCAAGAATAGATTTTTTTATCTATTCTAGTGGGCTCTTCAATCAGTTGAGAGAACCCATATAGATTAATATGGTTAGTGGGGTTGTTGGAATCACAAGCTGTCCAGTCAGTATTTAGGTCGCCTAATAGGATAGTTTCTTGTGGTAGGTTATCTTTTGTCCAGTGTAGAATTTCTTCTATAATGAGAGAGTTGTTACCTGGGGGGTGTATAGCAGCAAATAATATTGATTTTCTTAGTTTTATTTATGGAAAGGACAGTAAATAGGGTTTCAGCATTTAGAAATTTGGGTGGTGTGGTCTGGAGGAGTTGGAGGTTCAGTATGTTCTTAAAGAGTATGGCTACCCCACCTCCCTTTCTGCCTACTCTATCCAAACTTAAGGTATTATAACCTGGGGGAGGAAGTCTTCATTTTGGATGCTAGGGTTTAGCCATGTTTCTGTGACTGTCAGTATGTCAGGAGTGTAGTGGGCTATAAATGCGTGCAGTTCAGATATCTTGTTGGTGATACTTCTTATGCTGATATTAAGAATCAGCAGGTCAGATATCTGTTTGGTTTTTAGAGGGCCTGGATTAGGGTGGATATCACCAGAGGTTAGTATTTTCTTTATGGATGACAGTATGTGCTTTATAATGTTTATTTGTGAGTTGGATCTATGTTGAGTTTTTTCTAGTTATATCTTGGTATTGTAATGTTGTGCGAGTAAGGTGTAGTATTAAGATTTAGAATTGTAGGGCTGATGAAGAAGTTTGCGTGAGTTTGTGAGGGTGTGGAAATGTGTGTTATATGATATACGTTATTGTGTAGAGGTAAGTTTGTTTGTATGGATGTGATAAAAGCTAGTGATATGAGTGCTAATGATAGGGATGATAGTGTTGTTAGCATGATTGTATGGTAGAGATGTTATGGTGATGGTAGCTAGGTGAATGAGTTTATGTGATTCTTTAGGAGGATGGGTGAAGTGTGGAGGTATGTCTATCAAATATGTGTAGTTTGCAAGTGGGAGTGGTGTATTAATTGAAGTTGATGTTGAGTGAGTGATTGGTGGAGGTCAGATGGTATCGTCAGGTGATGAGGGCTTAGAATAAATGTAGGTATAGAGGGGGCGAGCGGGGCCCAACCAGATTGCAAGGTTACAGAAACAATCAGGTTTGGCTCCCCTTTTTTTTGAGGGAAAACAATAAGTAATCTGTCAGAATTATCTAAAAATAGCAGATTCAAGAGGCCTACTGGGAACTGTCAGTGCCGCAGAAACCCTGAGCACTTAAGTTCAACAGTAACACTTATTGTATTATGCAGAAGGCATTAAGGGAATTTATATATTATAATAACTTTGCAACTGTTGTTTCAGAAAGATTAAGCACTTACATCAAGGTATACTGAAGGTCAGAGGGGTACAGGCAGCTGCTTTGGGAATCCAAGATGGCACCACAGGTTTAAATCACCTTTGCTGAGTCCATATTGGATGAGAGTGGGAGGGGTTGTAAAGTGTAATGACTAATGAGAGCAGGGCTGGCCTTGGGTAGGAGTGAGTCAGACAAAAAACAATCACTTAATCCACAGATTAGTTTAGGTATGTCTGTTTGGAGAAAAAGTACCTTGCCTGTTAGTTTTTGTTTTCTTTTGAATATATGCAGGACCTTACAGAACAAAACTGATGTTCTTATTGCCTACAATGTGCTATTTAGCCAATGCAGAAACCTTGTGCTGTGTATTTGTACTCATGTTCACTGCTTGGCTTAGATGGGAGCCAGGAACAACTACTAAAAAGGGTATATGATGGTATATTAAAGATGTTTGTAGTTAAAGCTTACAAGAAATGCTAGCTTGTGAATGGGGGCAGCTGCCATCCCTGGCCTATAGTTAAAGTACACTATGCACTTAATACAGGGATAAACCCAAACTATTGTGGAATTCAGGTGCACCTACAATGCTTTTTTAGTCTGTTTTCTTTCAGGATGATTGTTTAATGGCCAGGTTCACGAGGATGGTAGAGCAGGTAAAAACTGCTGTGCGACCAGTAGGAGGGGAACGGCTGAGCAACCCATTCGGAAGGGCTGTGGAAATTAAAAATAAGAATGGAGAGTAACAGACACCTGCAGTTAGTAAGGTCACTGAAGAAGCTGGACGGAAGTACAGGAGAGAGAGAATACCATAGCTGAGAAATGCAAGCATGAAATGTAAAACAAAAATATTACAATCAGGGTAGACTGCAATTCTAACATTTAGTAGAAGTTAAAAGCATACCAATGAATAAATGCAGCACAAATAGACCAGTGCAATGCTAATATGTGATAAACCACCCACATATGCAACATTAGTATGTGCACATGGTATATAGAATACAGCATGCAGATCTAAGAAAACAGTACAGGAGTCACCAGCCGCATATTAGCTAAACAGAAGGAGAAGGGAAACAATCCTGAATATTTCACTAGACAGTGTGTGTGTGTGTGTGTGTGTGTGTGTGTGTGTGTGTGTGTGTGTGTGTGTGTGTGTGTGTGTGTGTGGGTGTGTGTGTTAATACAGTTTTAAATGCCTTGCGAGCCTAGGAATCTTAGCCCTCTAAATATAGGCTTAAAAACGTATTGCTTGCATCATAAATAGCAAATTCTCTGTAATGAAACAGACAAAGTGGCTTTTCATAAGATCACAGCAATAAATAAGTAAAATACAGAAAGTTTCCCACAAGACTCAGCTAAAGTCACATTTATGTTACAGAAATAGCTGCAAAATACATGTTAAAGCAACAGAGACATTGTACAGCACAGACAGAATGCTTAGGGCTGCACCATGAGATAGTACATGGGAGTGCTAAGCAATAACTAACAGGCTGCAAAAACAAAACATTATACTACAAAATATTAAACAATTGTCACAAATAAACTTCACTTTTTGTTACAGGAGAAACAACAGAGACAGGATAGTAGTAATACTTACAATATTATAATAACTTTGCAACTGTTGTTTCAGAAAGATTAAGCACTTACATCAAGGTATACTGAAGGTCAGAGGGGTACAGGCAGCTGCTTTGGGAATCCAAGATGGCACCACAGGTTTAAATCACCTTTGCTGAGACCATATTGGATGAGAGTGGGAGAGGTTGTAAAGTGTAATGACTAATGAGAGCAGGGTTGGCCTTGGGTAGGAGTGAGTCAGACAAAAAACAATCAGTCAATCCATAGATTGGTTTAGGTATGTCTGTTTGGAGAAAAAGTACCTTGCCTGTTAGTTTTTGTTTTCTTTTGAATATATGCAGGACCTTACAGAACAAAAGCGATGTCCTTATTGCCTACAATGTGCTGTTTAGCCAATGCAGAAACCTCGTGCTGTGTATCTGTACTCATGTTCACTTTAGTGTGTTTGGCTTAGCTGGCAGTCAGGAACAACTACTAAAAAGGGTATGTGATGGTATATTAAAGATGTTTGTAGTTAAAGCTTACAAGAAATGCTAGTTTGTGAATGGGGGTGGGGTGCAGCTGCCATCACTGGCTTATAGGTAAAGTACACTATGCACTTAATACAGGGATAAGCCCAAACCATTGTGGAATTCAGGTGCACCTACAATACCTTTTTAGTCCATTTTCTTTCAGGATGATTGTCCAATGGCCAGGCTCACAAGGCTGGCAGAGCAGGTAAAAACTGCTGTGGACCAGTAGGAGAGGAATGGCTGAGCAACCCGTTCGCAGGGGCTGTGGAAATAATGCCTTTTTTTAGTCCATTTTCTTTCAGGATGATTGCTTACTGGCCAGGTTCAAAATGGTTTGTAGAGCAGGTAAAAACTGCTGTGGACCAATAGGAGGGGAACGGCCAAACAACCCGTTCACAGGGGCTGTGAAAATAATACTTTTTTACTCCATTTTTTTTCAGGATGATTGTTTAATGGCCAGGTTCACGAGGTTCTTAGAGCAGGTAAAAACTGCTGTGGACCAGTAGAAGGGGAACGGCCGAGCAAGAGGGGTACAGGCAGCTGCTTTGGGGCTATATATATATATATATATATATATATATATATATAGGGGTTTGCATGGCTCTAAAATATCCCTTCAAATCAGGTAATTCTAAACCTTGTTATATTTGGAGGATCATGTTATCCCAGTTTACTCTTTTCCTCTTGCCCACCCAGATAAATTCCTTCAACTCTGTATTAATTATTGTCTGCAACTTCTCCTCTAGTTAATAAAATATAACTGCCCTGTATATACAACTAAAAGGACTCAAAACATTGCCACTGTTTGCATCTTACCATCCATATCCATAAATAAGAGTTTATGTATTATTACATTTTCTCAGTTTATGTATTATCTTTTGCTTCGACACTTATATGAAATCCTTAGCTGCCATAACAGAAGCCTTTTTAATCCATACTCCTCAATAATTCATTTTATCATGCCCCCATATACGAGTATTGATTAACCAATTTGTATGTGGGCACAAAATGTTTTGACTATACTCTTTGTTTTAACATCCAAACTCAAGTGAAATGGCAGACAAAACTGCAACTAAATAAAAACCAACCTACCACACACATCCTGTAGCCAGAAGATAAACTTTTGTTCAACAATGGTTAAGCGCTTTCATCCTTGTATTATTTATTTATTATTTATTTAACATTTGTTTACCAGGATGGTCCAGCTGGACAGCTAGTATTCATTTTCAGTGGAGTCCTGGGGAGTAAAGCTCCAGAAAAGTGTTACATAATATGAGCAATATATATATAATGACAATCAAGGTACAAATGTAGAAAGGTTAACATGCTAATAATACAGAGATAAGTACAAGTACATAAGTATAGAAAGGTTAACGTGCCAGTAATACAGAGATAAGTAATGTTTTTATAGACATGTATAATTTTAGTATAGTATAGGCATGCAAACAATATTACAGTATATACAAAGAGAGAGGGTGTAATACAGTATCATGTGTTTGACTAAAGCAAGGGGGGTACCCTCTTTCAGGTGGATGGGAGTTCACGGAGATCCTTTACAGATACATAAATGGTTGGTGTATAGGTAGGATTTTAATTGGGTTTTGAAGGTGGTTGCACATTTTTGTAGTCTGAGGTCAGGAGCCAGGGTATTCCAGATTTTTGCAACTTTGTTAGTGAAGACAGAGTCACCCAAGCTGTTTTTTTACACTGGATATTTTCTATTAGAGCTTTGTTGGTAGATCGCAGCTGCCTATTTGAATTGCAGAAGGTTATGAGGCCGGACAGGGCAGTTTTTTTTTCAGAATAGTATAAGATATGGTGTGCCAGGTTGAGTTGGTGATATCTTAGTAAATTCGGGAATTCTAACCAGTGTAGTTTATTTAGGGATTGGCAGTGGTGGGAGCATGATCTGCCATTGGCAGTGAATCTGGCGATTTTGTTATAGCATGTGGACAGTTTATTAAGGTCAGTTTTATTTAGGTTTGTTGATACTGGAAATGCATGTACTATAGTTGCTATGGGTTCCTGCTATGGCGATTCTAGCTTCAGAAGTAATGTATCGTTTACAGCAATAGAGGGTCCCTAGTTTTTGTGGACTTTGGAGACAGTGAGGCATATATGTTTGTTGTACTTTAGTTGTTGATCAATGGTGAATCCTAATAATTTAGCTTCTGGGACTGGGGTGATGAGAGTCTTGTTAGCTGACGACATGGAGAAGGTAGTGTCTTGGGTTTTTGTAGGGTATAACAGCATAAGCTGTGTTTTCTTTGGGTTTAATATTAACTGGAAATTGTTTAGCCAATATTCTATTTCAGTGAAGGATTGTTGTTTGTTTTTGTTGGAGAAGTTGTATGTTGGATGCAGATCAGATCAGAGTTGTATCATCTGCATATTGGACTATTTTGTCATTTTCAGTAGTGGAGTGGAGTTGATTTGTAAAGAGGTTGAACAGGAGGGGGCCAAGGACTTAGCCTTGGGGTATGCCAACTGTGACTGGGAGTGTGGGTGATAGAGAGTTAAGCCATTTGACTGATTGATGGCTCTTGTCAAAATAGCTTTTAAACCAGTGTAGGGTGGGACTGTCAAGGCTGAGATCTGACAGGCAGGTTAGGAGTTTATTGTGGGAAACTGTATCAAAAGCTTTGGATAAGTCTAGAAAAGTGGCAGAGACAAGATTACCTTGTATTGTGTTAAGGACTTCTTCAGAACAAAAAGTAAAAAAATAGAACTGACCTCTTTTAAAGCTTAACTTGTAGTAACATCATAGCATTCTCGTAAAGGTACACTACCAAATATTTCACACAATACTAATGCATACGTATACTATATAATAGTAACATGCAAAATAAAATAAAACATTACACAAAAAACAATAAATTCTAAAAGACATAAAATATGTGAATTATTCAGAGTTTTATAAAATATGTAAAACCTTGTAGAGTTTTTTTCCTTTTTTAAACTATTAAACAGAATAAAACCTTTTGGATTATCCTGTGTTTCGTTTAATGAAATTACAGTTTGGCTGAGGATACCGTTGGTTTTTGAAGACATTTGTTTCATTTGTTTCATCTGTTCCACTGGCTTTCAAAAAAGTTTATTTAACTGCTGAGAGTTTGGCTGTGGATATCTCTGGTTTTTGAAGGCATTTGTTTCATTTGTTCCACTGGCTTTCGTACACACTTTTCAGCTGCTGAATTGCCATTTTTTTTTGGTGAGTTTCATCTCAAGACACTGGGACTGTCAACGTTCTATGTTTTATTCTGTTCAGTAGTTGTTTGGAATGTTGTTTTGCTGGTTCCTTCTTTAAACTATAAATATATGAGTAAAAACATAACATAATCTTTGTATAACTACCAAGTAAGCTTATAATTCCATTTCCTTAAGCCTGAGTAAACTTGAAATAGAGACATTTTCATTCAAACCGGGGGAGTCTAGTGAATATAAATGTAGCTGCCAATGCAATGCCTTGGTTTCAAGAATAGTCTCTCATGAACCTCCCTGGGGTTTGGTGTTACTTTCTCTAAAACTCCAAATTTAAATATCTGATAGTTTTCACAATCAATTGTATGCTTAAATAGTGATTTGTTCAAGTTTTTCTTTTGAATGTCATGTGAATATATGTTCATATGTACGTTTGTTCAATGACCTCTCAGTCTTACCTATATAAAATGCACCAAAGGTGTACAAACAGCAATTATTACTACTCCCACTGAAAGACAATTGCATGGACCAGCCAAATTAATTCTCATTTTATTCTCATTCAGAATAATGAAGTCTTCTTCCAGTATGTATGGGCATTGTTTACATTGCCCACATTTAGTTATCCCTTCTTTAGATGTTAAATTTTGGCACAAAGATTTTTCAAAAATACATTTTGTATTTTTTTCCTTTTTTGTATACAAATTCAGGGGTCTCACCTACCACCCCTGAAAAAGTCCATCAGAATGCAACAAAGCCCAATATTTCCAAATAATATTTCTAACTTCTTTGCTCATTGGGTAATGACTTAAAGCTAGCCTTTTAGTTAAATTAGTTGACAGTGGCTGTTTTTCTACAGTCAATTTTTGCCCTAAAATAGGGTTAAATCTTACATGCCTTAACCTAGCCATCTTGTCTCTAATCTTAACAAAGCTTTTAGGATAATCTCTATCATAAAACATTTCTTCCAATTTATTACATTCAGAGGCAAAAACTGCATTGTCTGTAATTATCCTTGAAATATGGACAAATTGCCCCTTTACCAAAGATCCCTTCTGGAATAGGGGATGGCAACTGTGAAAATGTAAGTATGAGTTCAAGAAGGTGGGTTTTCTGTAAATAGCTGATTTTAGTTGTCCATCTAGCAATCAGTATTCCTTTTTCCCTGATATTCTGCTGAATATCTACCCAGAAATCCTTTGTCAAATTCACATGCTCGTTTCTTTCCAAATGTGACTCTTGTAGCATTGATACTAGCACTCCACATTACTTAACATAATTCAATATTCTTTTCTTTTTATCTATACCTGTAAGGTCATTTACATTCCAAGATAATATGGACAGAGTAGTGATTTTGATAAAAAGCTATTGTTCCCATACATGACAGGTTTTGAATGTATATTTTCAGGTTTTGCCTTTCATGCACACATTAATGTTTGGCAGCTATTTCTTTTCATCTCCATTTGAACCTGTGTCACATTTTTCAAGACTTTTCTTTAATGAAAACCCTCAAACAAAAATCTAAATATATTTCAGAGTACCCTATTCTCTATTAACATAGGAAAAACCCACAAAGCTATGTGCACTTTCAACAAATGAAGTTTAACCTTCCAGATAGGATAAAAAATGTATGTTACAGTGAGTATTCCCACTTACAGTGACTGCTGGATGTTTTTTATTATCTCTATTCCCCTCCCATATGTGATTCAGTTTGTATGCTTTTAGAAAACATTAGCTTTAAGCACTATGAACTATTGCACTATCTACCTTTAAGTAACACTAACTTATGTACTGTTCTATTAAATGTGCTAAAGTGCTAACACTGTTGGGGAGGCTACTATCTCTTATTCACTTTCCAGAATTTCAAACTTTATTTTTCACTGGACTACTTGTTACTGACACTTTAAAATTGTCATTTCCTTTGGAAAAGAACATTCAGAACTCTCAGGATTAATTACTTGCACCTGTAGATAGCTGGTGTCCATGTAAAAATAGTCAATAATGAGAAAAAAAAAAACAGCTAACCACCTTGCAGATGCAGGAAGCAATCTCTATAAATTTTACTCAGAACAGATTGTACAGAATTTTTCTGGATAACTGACTTCAGTTGCAGTTTTTGACTACCACTGAGTGCATTTACTAATGGACAAAATCAGGCTTATATTTTTAGAGCTGGAATAAACTCTGTATTTTTCGTGGTTTTCACTTGTATTATTTTTCAAACATAATTGCTTACAAAAAAACTTGTTTATAACTTAATTCAAGGGCATTAATCTCAACATCCACCCTTCCAAAAACAAGGGAAATTATTATCTTAATTCTATACATAATATAATCTATACACTTTTATACCCCCCAACCAACCACAGCAGTCAAATATCACATTATTATATTAACTTAAGCTTGTTTCTGTACAACTTTCTATTCTTGTTATACTATAAAGACTATATTTCTTACAACAAGAAAATATTTGTTTAGTTTAATACCTGTAATACATGCAAGAGTTACTGAAAAGACGTGCACTATAAAAATTGCTTTAGGATATAACATGTGGTTTATATCATAATATGTTTTATATAAATACCAAGAACAAAAATTGTTTTACTTATAGTTCTTTTTTCTACTTTAGTGTCCTTCTAAACATTACATAAAGTGGAGTACATGCTTATAGTCCACCCACAAGATTAACAAATTCAACAAAAGGCCAGAATTTCTCAGCCATTTTTCTTGCAAAGCCAGTCTTCCATTTTTTCACTAATTACACTATTGCTGGTATGCCTGATTATCTACATCTCCCAAAACCAAACTCTGGTTCAAGTCCATGATAGTCCTGGTTCTTCTAGACAATTGCTGTGCTTTATGTCTCTCAGTCATTTTCTATTTCATAAGATTGGAAAATGTTTCACTGGCAAAGTCTCTATATGCCGCTCACTTTTTTTTGGATACACTTTTTTTGTTTCCACCTATTCTGCATCAAAAAAACGTGTTTGATTTTGAAGATTTCTGGCTACAGCAGCTTAAACACCTGCCTCTCAGCATTCCCTGATTGCTGAGATAAATTTGTTTCTTTTCTGTCTGGTTCACATGGAATAATAATTTTCCACAAATACTCTGCTATCTCTAGTTTTCAGTACTCTGCACTTCTGCCATAGTTTTGTCAGGCTCAGCTCTTTATGCTGATATGAGTGCATCTTTATTAATACCGGTCTTGGCTGCTTTCTCATGGCAGGGTTTGGAGAATACACATGATGTCCCCTTTCAATTAACAAATCCTGCTGTGGAACACCAGTCCAGTTGTTTATTTGTGCCGTCATACAATTAATGTCATCTATTCTTTCCAGTTTCTCTGCTACAGCAAAAAATCGTGTTTAGAGTGAACACTCAACAGATTTCAATCTCTTTTGCATCATAAATAGAACATGCTGGAGGAATAGGTATGTATCATAGAGAATAACTCATCTATGGAGCCATCTTTCATTTCACATAAAGTGAAATAATTATCTTATTCCATTCAAATGTAATTTGGATGAATATATGGGAAAACACAAATGTATTCCTGGCTTAGCATTCATGTCCCTCACAGGTAGGGGTAACAAGTAAATTTCCCAATATATCCTTCTTCTGCTCCACTCTGGGTTTTTCATTTCCAAAATATAAGGGATAAAAACTAGCATGGAAATATAAGGTTGTGCTTCTTAAGATCCACACAGATCAATAGCCTAGTAAGTATATGTGAATCTGTGAAAAAATAAACAGACTTTAAGAGCATTTGGGAAATCAAACTTTTTGTACTGAGTAATACCTAATTGTAGTTGACAGGAAAATATGGATAGAATAATAATTATTACAAATGGAGGTCTGCTGACCACACTGATACTCTCCTAGATTAGGAGGTTCATAGCAACCAGTTTACAGAATTGTATTATTAATAGATTGAGACTACAAGGTAAAAATAGTCTCAAGAGGATTAAGACAAAAAATGAAGTGTGGATTTTTTGGGTACATCCTAAGCTATAGTAATACTAAAACATTAAAAAATAGCTTATTACAGAGAACAGAGTTAAGAATAGGTAGGTGGGGGCAAGTTACCCAAAAGGAAAGGTATCCAGCAAGCCAAGTCTCTGAATAAATTGTTAGTAAAGAAGTCTGAATATCATATCAGTAATGACTTGAAGAGTTTGGACAAAATAGAAGAGTCACAATATTTTTATAGATGTGGTGTGTGTGGTGATACCAAGCCTGTCCTATAACTGTATCACGAACTGAGCAATAGTCAGAGAAAATCAGCCAGTCATTGTTTCAAGGAAGGGAGAGGCCATCGAAATAGAATGCCTACTAAACTGAATAACAATAGTAGTATTACTCTTTCAAATTAGTACTGTTTTAAGCAGTTCCTGAAGTTTGCAACTGTGAGCTTATGTCTTGGAGATAGGTCATTCCATATTTTTTGAATGTGGTGAATGAAAACCCAATCCTGACATTTTAGTTGTTAACCGAACTTTAATTTGACATTTTTCTGATGAAAGCAGGTTGCTTTCAGGTAAGAAGATAAACTGGATCATGAATCTTATTCTTTATGAATGAACCTGAAGTCCTTTAGCAGCTAGGTAAATGATAAATGGCTAACTTTCATCCAGAATACAAATTTAGATGCCATGCCCTGAAGTATGGTTGGGATTACAGGGAGATGTTCAGTTAAGTGAAGTGCAGTTCTCTGAAATATTATTATTAATGATACATATGGTTGACCTCTCTTTCACTAATCTTCTTTCACATGTTTAATTATTTGACTTGTAACCATTCAATTTAACCATATTGTATGCAAGTGGTACATAGGTTTGCTTATGCATTTGCTATGAATAATATGTTATAAGGTAGTAGGGTGTTGGGGGACAATTGTATGGAATTTTGCATGGTAAGATTCAATATTTAAAGCTGTGTAGCTATAATTTGTGGCAGTATCCTGGGTGTGAGCTCAGAAGTACTGTTGGTAACACTGATCTAATAGGTCAAATAGGCTGGAGTTGAGACAGCAAGCATTTTTACACACCACTGGATTTCTTACTGGCTTTAGTTCAGCTCTGTAGTATATTGAGCATTATTTCATGCACATTTCATAATTGTTTTAATGAGATTTCTGATTTGTACAGTTGCTTGAGTGAAGCATATTGCTATTGTTTTCAACATATTCCATGTTCATTGTTTTCATTTTTTCAGTGATCTGATTTTGCTTCTCATCCTTTTGGTTAAGATAAAGTGTGCTGCTGATTGTTTTCCAGTTAAATTATGTTCAGTGCGGTGATGTTTCATTAAGTTTGCTATGCACCCATATAGTAGGCAAAATATCCTTGCATATGAGATTATGGAGTCAAACAAATCACGGTAATATAATGGAGAAAAGAGAAAAAACAGTCAATGATAAGCAACCAGAACAATGTACATTTCCCAATAACAGCAACATAGAACGCATATGGGGATATGTCATAATTATATACATCATAGTGTTAGAAACTAACAGAAAGTCATACTTGCTGGAAGCAGTCAGTCAGCAAATATTGTGATAAATCCATTCAAAAGGAATCAGTCACAACATTACATCTTCTGTCACCTAAACTTGGAAAAGGGGGTATCATGCTGCAAGACCTTTTTAATACTGTACAATTTTACAATACTACAAACCACAAAACTGCTTTATTAGCCTTTACTGTGCATAACCACACATATTATTGTGACATTCTAAAAATACATTTACCAATCTTCAAAACGTAATTCACCAAATTTAACTAATACGAGTTCTCAAACTTTTACTCAAGTCAGTGTTTTTGGCTTCAAGCTATTGTGGCTAGAACAATTCCACTTAGAAATGTAACCTCCTTTGAGAGCTTTATAATTACAGGCTAAGTATAAACATTTCTTTTGTGACTCCACATTTGTGTTTTATTGATCAAAAGTATTTTACTTTATCTCGCAAAACAGTCAGTCACTATCAAAGTTTAAGCACCCCTGCAAAAACGTATTTTCCAGACAAAACACACAGGCATGCAGTATTAGCAGATAAAGTCAATGTTAGTAGCATTTGTACTTAAATTTCTCTTAATGAACTCCCTGTCCTTTCCTTCTATACTATAACTTCTTTGGACACTAGTAGCTCTGTTTCATTCTGTAATTTGTAAAAAGGCTTTGCCCTAACTGAACAGCCCATTAGCTGCCACTGATGCTTCTCTTGAATCTCAGATGTCGAGTCATTTCTGAGCTCCCAGGACCAAATCTAAAAATTTCCCATTACCTGAGAGGAGAGTGAAGTGTGCCAGCTGAGCATCATACTCATAGCCATAAGGATGTATTTATAGGTCCTACCCATTTCCCCACCTCAGTGTCTGATGTGCAATGTAATATCCTCAAGTCAAGGCTTCCTCCCTTTGTACCACAAAAATTGACCTGCAGTCATAGCACCTAATCTAAGTTCTCATTATCAACAGCTCAGTTTTTCTATTATTACTCATCCCTTTTAGGGCAGGTCCAGCTTTTCTTTCTCCAGTCTGCTTATTTTCTATAGTCTTTATCACCTACCTTCCTCCACTAAAATATTTCCCTAAATCTCTCTCACATTTGATTTTTTCTCCTGATTCAGGTGACAACTTGTGATGTTCTGTAGAAAGATAACAGTCACTGAAGCTGCATAAATAAGCTTCTACATTTTTGTATCTGCTTCTCACTGTGGGAAGGATGAGTTTGACAGTCCAGGCCTTAATGGAAGAAGTACAGTACACTATTGAAATCTGCCCTCAAAACATTATGAGTTCACAAAAGATGTATATCCCATAGGTTCTTCTGGAAAATATGCACACTCCGCTTATTATTCCTACCTCAAAACATCCTTGGTTTTCTTCAGAATTTACACTGTTTTATAATTAGCTGTAATTCAACCACGTCTCTTTACAGTAGTTCTCTTGTCCTCTTGTTATGTTCTCCCATCTTCTTGGCAAGAACTGCTAATTTCTGCTAGTCTTTTGCCTTTATATGGTTACATTAAAGGTGTCACTGTTTTAATATTTACGAATCTAATTTTACAAGAGTATCTCTAAAGTGAATTTAAATTTTACGCTCCACACAGGAGTTCCTGCAAGTACAGCAAGGGTACAGGGCCAAAAAGAAGCAATTCCAAAGACAAAAATGGCCAGCACTCCACACTGACAATTAAATAGACTTTATTCAATCATATAGATATTTAAAAAGACAATTATAAAGGTATTCAAGGAAGGCATACCGGTTTCAGCCAGAGGCCTTCTTCAGTGCCAGAATAAAAATAAAATCAAAGCACAGCACATTAAATATATAAGTGAACCCACCCCCAAACCAGGAAAAAATGATCATAATACATCATTTAGTCCTCAGGAAAATAAGTCATCCATCCAGACTATCCAGCTACATTCCTTATTATTTAATTGTTCATGCCAGCCTAACTTATTCAAGCCTTTGTAGCAAATCCAATCAATAGCAGTAAATCTAAATGAAGCAGCAGGGTGTTTAAGGGTATGTTTATACAAAGCACTACATGGGTCTATATTACAACACCAACAAAGCCATTAACTGAATGGCCTTATCATAGAAAATGCAGGTGATAGAACTCAATTTGGGGGGGGCTGTGCCCCCCAGCCCCCTGCTAATTATATTTAACAACTCCTAGATCGCACTACAGTGAGGAAAGGGCAAATTTTCCAATCTTCACTGTACTGCGATCTTGCAAAACACACTTCTATCACTGGCATTTTTGATGATAAGGCCGTTTGATTAATGGCTTTGCCGATGTTCTAATATAGACCCGCACTACCTATATGACAATTTTTAATATCACTAAAATGTTCAAATATATGAGTTTTAAGCTGTCTAGAAATCTGTCCTGCATAAAAAGCAGAACAATTACATTCAACTAAATATATCACCCATTCTGAAATGCAAGTGTTTATACAATGATCAAAGACAAGGTGAATTTGAAGATGACAAATACTTTGTTTTCATTGTAAATTTACAGACTGCATAATGTCCACAGGAATAATGAACAAATAATTGGGTCAGCTTTTTTGACTAAATATTTGAAGCCATTATTGGTTGATGTTAGATCTTGTATTCAAGATATTACAGAATGTTTAAATATATTACAGGATGGATAGCTGGATGCCCATTGGTATATGTGCACTTTGGATGTTATTATCCATAGAGTTCTGCTGGGAAAGAATTCCTTTATATAGCTCAGGGCTTAACACCTTTTTGCTATGTCTAGGGGAAAATGTTCTAACCAAATATGTTTTTTATTTCAATTAAGATTGTTTTTAACAACTAAAAGGTACTGCTATGGGGGCATCTTTTGGCCTATTTATGCAGACTTTGTTATGGGTTATTTAGAAGAACAACTGATGTATGATGTTAGTCACAATCTTTTTCTAAACAAAATAGACGTATGACGTTGTTATCTTGATGATTGTTGGATAGTGTGGAAATCTGACACCATCTATTTGCAAGAATTTGTACAGTATCTTAAAACAACAAATGAGGTTACAATGTAGCTTGCATTTCAATCTAAATCAGAATTCTTTTTTGGATGTTAAGGTGGTTAAAAATACTGATGGCACATTGTCTTCTTCCTTGTTTTGGAAGAAATTTCATTATAATTCTCTTTTAGATGCTACTAGTTGTCACCCACTCCATATAATTAGGAATATCCCTAAATCTCAATTTTTAAGGATCAGGAGGATTTGTTCCTCTAAGGATGATCTTGATAAACACAATTTAGAAATTGTAGCAAAATTTCAGGCTAGAGGCTATAAGCCTGATGATATTCATTGTGGACAAAATTTTGCTAGATCTACAGATAGATCTATTTTATTAAAATGTGGTGAACAGATGAAGTCAGATGTTCCGCTGGACATGATACCACTTTTTGTGATCTAATTAATAAACACTGGGGAATTCTTTTATCTGATAATAAGTTGGCCCTGCTGTTACCCATGCATTGTTTATTTTCTTATAGATGGGGGGAAATTGTTGGTATCATTTAAATCATTTAAAAAAAAAGTTTTTTGTTCTGATCCAACTATACAGTATCCTATTGAAGAGACAAATTATTTGGTTGTTATCCCCTGTGGACATTGTTTGTCCTGTAAGTTTGTTATGAAAACAAAGCATTTTTCATCTTCAAAGAGACCTCAAGTCTTTGGGCGGCCATGGTGGTTCAGCGGTTAGCATTGCCGCCTCACAGAAAGAGGCTCTCTGGTTCGATCCTCGGCTGGGGTGCCTTCTGTGCGGAGTGTGTATGTCCTCCCTGTGGTCGAGTGGGTTTCCTCCGGGTGCTCCAGTTTCCTCTCACATCCCAAAGATGTAGGTGGATTGGACACTCTAAATTGGCCCTAGGCATGAGTTCAACTGCTGAGTCCTACACTAAGGCACTGTATGAGCACATCCGCTCATGCATGAATTGTGTCAACCCAAATAGAGCCAAGATGCTCTCCTCCAAAAAAATGAAGCCAATCTGGTGGTCCCCTGCCATAAATAAACTTTACAACAAAAGGAAGAAACTGTTGCAGAAAAGAGGAAAATCCCAGGATGCAAAAAACTCCCTTACCAGGCTCACTAAGAAGCTGAGATCCCTCATAAAATCCTCCAAAGCTAGCTACGAAAATAAAATTGCCAAAGATTCCAAAGACAACCACAAGGCATTCTATAACTATGTCAAGAATCTAAATGGCAATGCTCAAATCTGCGCTGAGCTACAACAGAATGGCATTAAATATACTGATCCCAAGGATATTGCCAATATCCTGGCAGATCGATTCAGTGCCAACGTCACCCCAAAATGGCCCATCTCAATACCAGACGATTGCCAAATTCCAGTAATAGCGTCCACACAAGTAAAAAACGCACTCTCCAAAGCTAAGAATACAGCATCTATGGGACCAGATGACATCCTGGGCTGTGTACTACATGAACTACAAAATGAACTGGCACCTCACCTAAGTGTCATGTTTAATCATAGCCTCACCTCAGGCTTTGTGCCCACTGAGTATGTACAGTTATCCCACTCCACAAGGGGGGATCCACCTTGGATCCCGGGAACTACTGCCCCATCAGTCTGACCAGTCTGATCTGCAAGGCCATGAAACATATTATCATGGAACTTATAAACAAAGACATTAGCAAACTTCAAACACTGGACCCCACCCAGTTTGGGTTCATGAAGGGCCGATCTTGTCTCCTGAACCTGATTGACTTCTTTGAATCAGTCTCCAGAGCCATGAACGATGGTAAGGTGGTCCACACAGCCTATCTGGACCTCGCCAAGGCCTTTGACACCACCCCCCACTCTGGAATCATAGATAAACTTACTAAACTGGGCATTAATCCCTATGCTGCGGTAGCGTTGTCACCTTACAGTAAGATGCTGTCCGGTTCAATACTCAGCTAGAGCCAATTCTGCATGGAGACATGTGTGAATGGGCGTACCTTCGTTGAAGGTTGTGCGTCAGGCCTGGCAAGCCGATATGTAAAAATCAACTGCCAATCATTAGCAGACCAGAGTTCCGCTGTGGCAACCCCTAACCGGGAAAAGCTGAAAGACACAAACAAACAAACTCAATGGGTTGCCAACTGGCTTACTGACAGAACCCACACTGTAAAAGTAGCTGACTCCAAATCCAGCTCCAGACAAGTGACAAGTGGAGTACCTCAGGGTTTAGTCCTGGGACCACTCTTGTTTGGCATCTACTTCTCTGAAGTACAGGCCAATACTAAGGGACTCTGGCTAACAAAGTTCGCAGATGACTGCAAACTGGGAGCCAATACTGAATCTCCAAATGATGTGGATACTCTACAAAAGGGCCTTACAGAAACAGATGCTTGGTGCCAGAGCCATGGGCTCAAGCTCAATGCCAAGAAATGTATAGTTATCCCCTTTGGGGAAAAAACATGTACCCATGCATTACCACCGTATAGGTGGCAGTACACTAAACACTGAAAGTGTGATAAGAGACTTAGGGATACAGGTGGACAGTGGTCTCACCTTCGATAACCACATCGTCACAACAGTCAGGAAATCCTTCAATGTGGCACACCTCATCACTAAGGGCTTTTCATCCAGAAAAAAGGAGGTCATTGTCCCAATGTACTCATTCCTCATTAGACCCATTATAGAATACAACACCCCATTTGATATGTACCTCTCAAGACACCTGCAACAACTGGAAAGGCCATAGAAATACCTTACTAAAAGAATCACAGGCCTAAAGCAGATACCCTATGCTGACCACCTTAAAAAACTCCAGCTATACTCTGTCGCATATCATCTACTCAGAGGCGATCTCTGCTTAACATACAAGGCCATGTCAAACCCAGAGCTGTTGAACATGCTACACTTAAAGAAATCCCAATCCCTCAGAGCCACACGCTCCAGGGATCTAAACCTTGTCATCAAAATAAACAAAAAAAAGCAGGGATAGGTTCCTGACCCAGAGACTCCCCAGACTCTGGAATAGACTGCCCATGCATGTCAAGCAGAGCGCCTTTTTGGCCCTCTTCAAAAGGAACCTTGATGATTGGATGGGAGAAAGGAAATTCACCCCGGGGATCACATCAGTTGCCCTGCTAGATAGGGGTCCAGAAAGTAAATAGTGTGGGAAGAAATAGCCAGGGAATTATTATGGCTAGGCCTTGTATAACCTATGAACCTATGAGTGTGTGCATGTGTGTGCCTCCTGTAGAAGGTTGGGTGCTGGGCTGGCAAATCAACACCGTAAAACTCCACTGCCAATCATGAGCAGACAGGAGATCTGCTTTGGTGACTCCTAACCAGGAAAAGCCAGAAGAAGAAGAAATACACCTCAAGTCTTTAATATTTGTTGTATGAACACTTGTATTTCAGAATGGGTGAGATATTTAGATGAATGGAGTTGTTCTGCTTTTTATGTAGGACAGACATCTAGACACCTTAAACCTCATATATTTGAACATTTTAGTGATATTAAAAATAGTTGTACATGTAGTGCTTTGTATAAACATACCCTTAAACACCCTGCTGCTTCATTTATATTTACTGCTGTTGATTGGATTTGTTACAAAGGCTTTAACAAGTTAGGCTGGCATGAACAATTAAATAATAAGGAATGTAGTTGGATAGTCTGGTTGGGTGCCTTATTTTCCCATGGACTAAATGATGTATTATGATTGTTTTTTTCCTGGTTTGGGGTTGGGTTCAGTTATATATTTAATGTGCTGTGCTTTGATTTTATTTTTATTCTGCCACTGAAAACCTCTGGCAAAAACTGGTATGCCTTCCTTGAATACCTTTATAATGGTCTTTTTAAATATCCGTATGGTTGAATAAAGTTTATTTAATTGTCAGCATGGAGTGCTGGCCATTTTTGTTGTTGGAATTTAAATTTTACTCATTGATTACTCATTAGCACATACTTAACTCTTAATTTCTATACTATTGTTACCTCATATTTACAAATTTAGCAGGTGAAATTTGTATTTAGCTTCTTGTACTATTATGCTTATTTATTGTGTTATTAGAACTGTACTCCACAGGCATCCACTGAAAGTGGGTTCATACCCAGCCAAACTAACACAGCCAACAAAGGCTAAACAAATAAATATATAAATAACATAATAAGTAATAACCCCAGTGATACTTCCACTAATATAGTGCACCTCCTAAAATGTGTCCACGTACTGTTGCATGATGCTCACATTCCCTACCCTACCACTAAACCCTGTACTACTGTATATGTCCACATCCCCTTTTCCACCCCTTCAATCCACACCTGTGAATGGTGTCCACACATCCTGCCCTACTCTTATACTTAAAGTTACTGTATAGTACTCATATCCTTACTCCAGAACTACACCCTGTGCTTATGTAGGATGCCCACACCCGACAACCTGTGATCATGCATGCTACACAGTTCCTACTCACACCTCTACACTCTGTAATCATGCATGCTTGACAGCCCCTACCCACACCCCTACACCCTGTGAACATGCATGCTCCACAGTCTCTACCCCACCACTACACCCTGCAATCAAGTATGGTGACCTGATCTCATACCTATAATGCTACACTTTGTGCTTGTATATAATATCCACATCCTCTACCCCACTCCTGCACACTGCCCTCATGTATGGTACCCATTATATCACTCTAAACCCTGGCTACTTTTTGGGGCCCTCATCTCCAATCCACCCCTATACACTGCAATCATATATGGTACCCACATTCCTTACCCCACCTCTCCACCCTGCATTTATGTATTTTGCCAATACCTCCTACCACACCGTCACCTTGTGCTTATATACAATGCCCACCTTTACCACACCTGTACACCCTGCA
This sequence comes from Protopterus annectens, assembly GCF_019279795.1. Classification (NCBI taxonomy): domain Eukaryota; kingdom Metazoa; phylum Chordata; order Ceratodontiformes; family Protopteridae; genus Protopterus; species Protopterus annectens. The sequence goes on from NC_056746.1 coordinate 817,572,041, forward strand.
GTCTTGCAGGGCACCCTCATACCTGAAAACACCCTCATACCCTTTGTTTTTCTGCAGTGCCTTCATCCTCTACTTCATACCTACATGCTGCACCCATATGCAGCACCATCATCCACTATACAACCTTTTCATTCTGCACTCATGTATGGTGCCCTCATGTCCTATCCCATCTCTAAATGCTGTGCTCATGAATAGTGAGCTAATTTCCTACCCCATCACTATACCCTGAACTCATGAATAATACCCTCATCTCCTAACCCTTATACACAGCAATCCTGAATGCAGACATCCCCTATTACACCTGCACACCTGCAGGCATGCATGTTGGTCACATCTCTGCACTCCATGCTCACAAGGCACCCTTATCTTCTACTTCACCCTGTACCCTCTGTTATTGTACAGTTTCCACTCAGTCTTCCCTCAGAACTATACCCTGTACTCATGAATAGTGCCCTTTTCCCCTACAACCTGTGCTGACAGAGTGACAACATCCCCTAGCACATCAGTGCAGTGCACACGTCTCCCTCACATCCTGTGCTCATATATGGTGTTCTGTTGTACTTCTCTTATGCCCTGTGTTCATATATAGTATATTCTTTCCCTCCCTTATGCCTCTTACACATATGCCTTATGTGATGCCTGCCTCCCATACCCACATACTCTGTGTCATTGTGTTGTTCCCAGCTGTCTCAGCCCTAGACTTTGTACTCATTTGCAATGCTAATATCTGCCATTCCCATATCCTGTGCCCAGTTCTTCCACATTTATACCATGTGGTCATGTTTTGAGCAAAATTCCCCCATCCCTTCATACTGTGCTTATATTCAAGATCTTATGCCCTTGTCTGCTGCTGCATGGGGCCCACACCTCTCACTCTTAGCCCATGTGCCCATTTGTGGTGCCTAGCATCCACCCCAACACACCCTGGTCTTGTATGCTGCCCACATTCCACACTCACCCCTTCACCATGCACTCTTGTAGGGTTCATGTATGGTGACATCCCCCACCCCTTCTCTATATTCCGGTCTCAGGTAAGGTGCCAATAGCCCACACCATACCCCACACCATACCCCCACCATACCCAGGTACCCTATACTCATGTATGCTGCCCATATTCAACATCACATCCCTACATCTTGTTGTCATATATGGCGCCCACCTCCCCTGTTTTTCCTTTATACCCTGTACTCCTCTAAAGTGCCAAAATCCCTTAATCATATTCCTACAACTTGCTCTCTTAAATGGAGCCCATATCCACAACCTTACACCTATGTCTGGTGCTCATACTTCACACCACTACCCCTACAACCTGTGTTCATATGTGATGACCTGACACCATTATGTGTATCGCTCAACTCTCACATTCCATAAGCCTTACTATCAGTGGTACTTTAATTTCACACACCTACACTATAATCTGTGTCCATTTCTGCCAAGTGTAGTGCCTATAACCCACATGCCTGGACTCTTCTGCCCATGTGTGGGGCATAGATCTCCAACCTCTAAACCCTGTTCTCATATATGGTTTCACATGCCATGCACCCAATTTCACAAAAGAAATGTCAAATACAAATTTATTGCTCTCTGTCTACATCCCCTTCCCCACTCCTATAGCCTACTCTACTACTGTGTCCACATCCCTTAATACACCCCTAAACACTGCACTCGTATATGATGCCTACATCCTCTACCCCACCTTTACACCCTGTGATCAAATATGGTGTCCAGATCCAATACACCATCAGCTCAAAGGGAGATGTCATCCTCAATCCCACCCCACACCCTCTGCCATTGTACAGTTCTGTACTCCACCAACCAAATCCTGAGATCATATAAAATTCTGACACATCCAATCCCAATCCTATACCCAGCACTCTTAAATCGTGTCCACATCCACTACACCCTCTGCTCACAGGGTGCCATCATCCGCAGTCTACGCCTACATCATCTGCTAAAGTACAGTTCCTATCCCCCCTATCACAAGCACATACACCCTGCACTCATGTAAGCTGCTCCTATTCTACACTCTAAGATACTGTACTCATCTGTGATGCTTGTCTCTCCTACCTCTGCACCCTGAGCTGCTGTATGAGGTATGCACCTCACATCCTTAGACCCTGTGTCCATGTGTGCTGATTAGCTCTACCATCTCTGCACTCTTTGTGCATGTGTGATGCCAGAATCTCACACCATATCCCTACAGACTGTACTCATCTGTGGTGCACATGTTTTTCTCCTTAGATCATATGCCCATGCATGATGTCCACATCCTAAACCCCTACACCCTGTGCTGAACTCGCAACCTCCATAAGCCTTACTATCAGTGGTACCCGCATTTCACACACATACACTATACTCTGTGTCCATTTTTGCCAAACAATTGTGCCTATATCTCACATGCCTAGACCCTTCTGCCCATGTGTGGTGCATAGATCTCCAACTTCTAAACCCTGTTCTCATATATGGCGTCCACATATCAAGCACCCAAGTCCACATCTGGTGCCTCGCTCTCCCACCCTTCAGCTCCATGACCACACATGATGTCTAATGTCTTCCACTCCAGCCTTACCCAATGTGCTCATATACAGTGTCCATTTACCATAAACCACCCCTACATCCTTTCCCCATTCTACATGAAACGGATGTCACATCCACTACACTGAATGAAATAGCAACTCACCTCACATGACATTTTGAATGGCATTTTTCCTATAAAAGCATAATTGCAATTTCTGCAATACCTAGTTGCACACAGGACAACTAGTTTTCAATGATAAGCACTGTCCCCACAAGTTGCAAACTGGGTATCCCTGACAGTGATTGATATTCTCGCTCCAACTGTGTAATCAAAAAAAAGGGTCTGTTGCCATGGATATGAACTTTCCTACTGTCTCCCTTACCAGCTTGGTAGATATGGGCATCCTAAGGCAATGTAGAAATTACCCCGTGTTTATTGACAGCCAGTTAATTCTCAAACAAACTGATATGGTATGTGAGAGATGTATTTACACAATGTCACTGGAGGCAAAGCTCTCACATAAAAGTGCTCCTAATTTCAATAAGGTTGTCAGTAGTACATACGCTGCACTCATCACGCACAATTCAAAGCAGACATATCAACCCACATATGCTGAGGTACTTGACTGTAACCTTCCTAAACCACAAAGACCTCCTAGAGGAAGTACACATAACAAATGCCCCCAGCAGCTATGACTGCGCTCTTTCAAAACAACACCCACATAAACACCAAAAAAATATATATATATTATTCCAGTTCTCTAAATACTATAATATAATAATTGCTAGCCATTTCTGTTATCTCTTTACTGTCCACATTTCTATGTACATAATGCTTATCAGATACCAGTGTATACATTTCTTTATTCTCTCTCTGACAATCTGCCTATATGTGATTTTGGCTAAATGCTTATATGTAATTCCTTTTTTGTTTTTTTTTTTTTGTGTAGCAAAAACATAACTATAAGGGTTTTATATATGTAATCAGTCAAGATGCATTTTCCTATTGTATGTTGTGTCTTTCGGCTTTTCCCGGTTAGGGGTCGCCACAGCGGAACTCCGGTCCACTAATGATTGGTAGTTGATTTTTACATGCCGAGTTACCAGCTCTGATGCACAACCTTCAATGAAGGTATGCCCATTCACGCATGTCTCCACGCAGAAGACGCTCTAGCTGAGAATCGAACTGGACAGCGTCTTACTGGGAGGCGACAACGCTATCGCAGCACCACCAATCTTTGACACTTGTATAACATTGCATAATACTGTTGGAGCTTTCCAACCCGGGCCTCTACTGAAAATGGACATATATCCAGGTAGACTAGCCTGGTCAACAAATGTAAAATAAAATAAATAAATAAACACATAGAGGTACATCTCATGGAGCCTCTACCTCTAAGCCCATAGGTCAAGCCACCATACAATCCAACATTCTAGTTATTGGAGACTCCATCATGAGGCCCACTGATGTCCATCTCACCAGGCTGAGTAAGGAAAAACTCGCAGTCATTTGCTTATCAGTGGCAAGGATTTGCTACATTACACAGGCACTCAGGTCATTGGTCCACAATTACCAATATGACTTAGTTATAGTCCATGTGTGAATAAATGACCTGAGATGTATCTCCCTAGACTATATGAAGAGAGACATCATGGAGCTATTGAAATATATGTCTCAAGCTGGTATGAGCCTAGCATTGAGCAGCATTTTTCATTTTCTTATTATGATGCCATAATATGAACAAAAGATGATTGACTTTAATAATTGGCTTAGTTTCTAGTGTCATTCTAAGGGGGTGCAATATTTGTCATCATGGAAGGAGATGGTCAACAGACCATGCTGCTTTGCCAGGGATGGTCTCCACCTCTCCCCTCTAGGCTTTCGAGTGTTAGCTAAAACATTGTCTTCCCCCATACTGCCTTTCATAGGCAATGCCAAACTGAAAGTGCTTCCAACATAGCAAATCAAAACTAAGAAAATCTAAAGGTTAGGTGCTCAGTGCTAGAAGCCTAAACAAAAAACTCCACTCCCTAGATGCTCTCTTTACCCTAGAGAATGCTGATGTCTGTGTGTTCACTGAGAAATGGTTTAAAGTTGCGGAGAGCACACCAACAGTGCTAGGTTATAATGCCTTCCACACATTTAGTCCAGCTACTTCACTGGCAGGGACTAAAGGTGGAGGTGTCTTTATTTACATCAAAGATAAATATACTTTACGGCTGGTCAACAGGACAATGCACTTGATGCACTCCATGTTCAAATCACCACAGGCAAAATTCAATATCACTTCCTTGCAAGCTATAGGTCCCCCTGTATGACCCAGGAAACCCATACCATGTTTTTAAACTTATTATAAATACTAACCATCCAACCCAATACCATATTTATGGGTGACTTTAATTACCCCACTATTAACTGGGAATCCTACACGACACCAAATGTACATTCACAGAGATTCCTGGATTTTGTAAACACAAACTCCCTGGACAAGATAGTCAATACACCAACCAGGGAGCAACTATACTGAATCTGGTCCTCACTATTATGTGAGAGTGCTGCACACCCCTACTGTAATGCCTTCCCTGGAAAAGTCAGTTCATAAAATGGTCTCCGTTGAAGTAGAAATAAAGCCTGGACCCAGAGCTAAACCTGGAATATTCAGGAACTCTTCTAAGGCTAACTTCCTGCTATTAAGTGAGAACCTGGCAAAATGTCACGCCCCCATAAGCACTGAGAACCTGGCTGCCTATGCAGAACTGTTCACAGAAACCCTGTACAATAATGTTAATAGCTGCATAGAGGCAGCTGTACCCATCAAGAAGAAGTACAGAACTAACTCAAAAAACAAGCCACTCTAGTGGAATCACAAAATCAATAGGCAATATAACAGGAGGAAAAAAATCATGGCAAAAATTAGGAGGTGCAGCACCCAGCAGGATAAAAGCATTCTCATCAAACTAAACAAACAACTCAGAGGACAAATAAAGTCTACCAAAGCCAGATTTGAGGTAAGTTTGGCCTCCCAAGCCAAGGACAGCCACAAAGCATACTTTAGCTATGTCCACAACCTCAAAGGCAATACACAATTGTGTTCAGAGCTCATTGTAAATGGAGCCACCTATACTGAGCCAGAAGACATAGAAAACCTTCTAGCTGATAAATTCATCTCCAACTTTACCCCTCTCTCCCCTCCACCTTCCCTCAGGAAATATCATCAAATGTAACTCCCCCTTCTATTACCAGGGAACAGGTCCTTAATGCTCTCTCTAAGACCAAGAACACTGCATCAATAGGCACAGACAGTATCCCAAGATGTCTCCTAAACAGCATGAAACATTACCTATCAGGGCCTCTGGAATTACTATTTTAACTGTAGCATCCAAACAGGTTTTATGTCTCATGAATGGAGAAAGGCAACAGTCATCCCTCTGCACAAATGTGGGCCATCTACAAACCTTGGAAACTAGAGACCCAAAAGTCTCACTAGTCTTATATGTAAAGCCATGGAAAGAATTATCATGGAGATGATCAACAGACATATAGTAAACCTCCAGACACTAGACCCAACCCTGTTTGGTTAAATCAAGGACAGATCATGCCTACTCAACCTGGTGGACTTCTTTGAGAATTTCACCAAAGCAATAGATGAGGGCAAAATTGTTCACACTGCCTACCCTGACCTGGCCAAGGCATTTGACATAATACCCCACTCGGGCATTGTTGCCAAACTCAAGAGTTTAGGTACAAACCTGTATGTCACCTGGTAGATAGCCAACTGGCTCACAGACAGGACCCAGGAAGTTAGAACTGGGGATTCCACGTCTACAAAGAGGCCAGTCACAAGTGGAGTCCCTCAGGGATCAGTCCTTGGACCGCTCCTTTTTGGCATTTACTTCTCAGAAGTCAAGGCCAGTGTCAGTGGTCTCTGGCTGACTAAATTTGCAGATAATTGCAAATTGGGAGCTGTCATTGAATCTCACACTGACACAAATGTTCTCCAGGAGGGGCTGACATAGACAAACAACTGGTGTCAGAGCCATGGTCTAAAATTAAATGCCAAGAAATGCATAACAGTATCCTTTGGGAAGTCATCCATCCCTGGTAACTATCATATTGACAAAACACCCCTTAGAGCTGACCCAGTATTCAGGTACTTAGAGACACACATATATAGTAATCTAGCCTTTGACCATCATGCGTCTGCAGTGGTGAGGAAATCATTCTATATTGCACAGCTTATAAACAGAGGTATGGCATCTAAGTCCAAGGAAGTCATTGTTCCACCGCATTCAGTATTCATCAGACCTATCACTGAGTACAATGCTCCCTTTGGTATGTACCTAACCAGGCATATCCAACTGGAATGTCCACTGAGGTACCTCACTAAAAGAATACAGGGCACAAGTAAAATGTCCTATGCAGACCGCCTCAAGGCCCTATCCCTGTATTCTGTCTCCTATAGGCTTTTGAGGGGAGATCCATGCCTGGCATACAGGGCATTGTCAGACCCCTCTCTGAAGGACCTCCTGCATATCCACAACACAAGCAGCACCAGAATTACCCATTCTAAAGACTTAAACCTTGTCTGTGATATAAATAGATCCTGCTGGAGAGATAGGTATGTATCCCATAGACTACCATGTCTATAGAACAGGCTCCCCATCCATATGAATCAGAGTTCCTCCCTAACCCAATTCAAGTGCAACTTGGATAATTGGATGGGAAACTGGAAATTCATCCCTGATGGACACAGGAAACCTGTAAATGGTTCATCACCCAAAGCCCTGCTTGCACTTAAGGGTATCAGACCTTGTCAGAGATTTGGGATGCATGGCTAGGCTTAAAAAGGCCCTTGTGGTCATTACCTAGTAAACACCTATGAACCTATGAACAACAGCATCATTAAACACAAATAAAATATGTCAAATACAAATATATTACTCTCTGCAATTTATAAAGAAGTAACTCATCGGTGACAGGAACTCTCAGCCACTGTCTATTCTTCTTTTATATACATGTATATGAATTCATCTTTATTGTAACAACAAATATATAGATGTTTTGTTAAAATAATATTCAGTAAAGCACTTGAGCTAAATAAAGGAATACAGATTACCAGAGGTATAGGATTGACACATTTTGTCAGAGTGTAAGGCATTATCCATTAAATAATCACATCAGCAGACCAGGTCACCAACATAATTTAAGCAAGCAATATCTTGGATATCAAACTTTACATTAACAAATACATTAAAAGAACAGTACCCTGCATGTTTCATTCATTCCTCTTATGATAATGTTATGTATAGAAGATGAAAATGTGGTTTCATAATAAATTCATGAGACAGTACAGGACTGCTGAGATTTATTTCTGCCACCCAGTCTCCTGCCTGTTCATGAGAAGGTACTACTAGATTACAAGACTTGCAAACAGGGGCACAGTGAATATTTTGTTGTGATTCTGCTTCAGGTTGCTTTACTCTCTCTGTTGCTTTGAATGGGGACAGTTTGATAGTCATCTGTGGTCTACAGTCTCACAGCTTAAGAGTCAATGGTCATATAAAGGCAAGCCTGGAAGCCTTAATTCAGTCTGCATGTCAGCTTGTGATTCTAGGCATGCCATGTGATGAAATAATATTGGAACTGAAATCATGTGGAATTAAGTGTGCTGACATTTATATATAGTACATGATGAATAATTTCAAAATGTTAGTTTGAAATTACAGTGAGAAATCTGAACATGAAATATAGACGTTTGCTTTGTCCCCATTACAGAGGTGTATGGGAGCTTAACTGTTAAATGTACTAAGCTATTTGTGATAATGCCACCCCCTTTTTGATATAAGAGCTCCTGAAATCTTACTACCTAGTACATTAAAATCCCCTGCAAGATGTATAATCCTATAACTAAATGTGACACTGAACAGCGTCTCGAGTCATCGTACTGCATCATCACTTTTTCTTCTGCTTCGTTTTCTTCTTTTTTGGTGAAAATAGCTCTTTGCAGACAATTGTTTAAATCAGTAATTGGCATGAGATGATTCAGACTGCCTCATTTAATAAGCAACAGCAAATTAACAAGTACTTTGAGTGCTCATTAATGTGACATAAATTAAAGCATCAGTTTCAAAGAAAGACTAACAGATGAGGTTGATGTTTGATATGTAACTTTGTCTATTATTCAAATAGGATCTGGTTTCGTAACATATTATTTCCCCACCTCGCTGCTTTGAAAGGAAACATTGTCTTGGTTTATGCGACAATGAGCAGAGTAGTTAGAAAGGAAACGCCCACCCATTGTTCACTGACATTTAATGTAGCTGTTTATATGGGAAGGATCTTAATCTTATGCAACAAATTTCGTAGTCTCAAAATGCATCTCAGTTCTAAAATTATCAGAGTCAGTATAGAAACTAGTAAGTTATAATACAGCAGGAGAACACAAATAAAGGGCAGTTAAGCCCAAAAGTGCGAATCAATCGATATAAAAATGCATAGTGAATGACCAGGGGATTCATACCTGCTTTCCAGGTAAATGTGTCCACTGTGTTCTCCAGGCTAAACTGATAGCAAGTCTATATTTTCTCCAGCTTCAAGATGTATAAATGTGTCTTTTCCACCTTACAGAATGCTAACTGCTGGACCTCTGAAAGGCTTAATACTCTTGTATATTGCTGTGTTTTCATAGGCTGTGTCGGAATACCCATTCAAAGCTTGGGTTAGAGTTCAAAGACCTTCAGTCACTTTAGTGAAGATTAATGCTTTTTCTGTTTTTCAAAAGGTAATCCTGGCAGGAAGAAGCATTCTGCTGATATTTTGGTCATGTGGCTATTGACCACATTGCCTAGATTAATGGCAAAAAAACAACCTTTGGCCAAAAATGTTACACTTTCACATATGAATAATCACGTTCTAGATGAAACACTACCTATAAAATAAGGAAATTACCCTGACACAAAACGAACTAAGTAAAACAAAAAACAGACACTGCTCGGTAGTAGAAGCTAAACTTTTAATCCACAGTAACTTGAAGCGCTTTTCGTTTGTCCTCACGACAAACTTCCTCAGAAATACATACAAAACTCAAAAGCAGGTAATATTCAAATACTCTAACGTAACTACGTATCTAATCTACATGTAACCACATGACCCACAGCATATACGTAGAAATTAAAGCTAGAATTAAAAATGTATGTTAGAATACCCTCTTTAAACGAATGTTTCAAATTACTAATATATCATACAAACACATATAAAAATATATATTATATATATATATATATATATATATATATATATATATATATAAACTCTCCCAAAGTACTACATAAAAAATATGTGTGTATATACTATCAAAAGCATGAAGAGATGATCAAATTCAAGATTCAGATACCTAAAGTAATATAAGTTTTTGTATGAGCTTTAATTATCTAGTATTAAAACCAGATTTTGATAGGTTTATGGTGCTAATTATCAAGCACTATTGACCTATAGGTTTTAATGTTAACATTATTTTTTTAAAAAACGTAATTTTTAGGATTGTATGGTAACTGAAAAGTTTTGATTGTATATACATACATATTTTTTATGTAGTACTTTGGGAGAGTTTATATATATATATATATATATATATATATATATATATATATATATATATATATATATGGGTCTACTTCATTTGACCTAACTGTCATTTGCCCGACACTCATTTGCCTGACCCCATTTGACTGAAAGCTCATTTGCCCAACACTTCATTTGCCCGAAAACTCATTTGACTGACAAGTAGTATTAGCAAGAAAATGGAATATGCCCCCCTCCCCACTGTAGTGCGACCCTGGAGTTAGAATATATAGGTAGGGGGGTGTGGGGGGCACAGCCCCCCACAATGGGGGTGTGGGGGGCAAAGCCCCCCACTTACTTTTCTTTTACTAAGCAATATTACATCAAAAGTTAACAATATCATATGAAATGAAGTGGGGGGCTGTTCCCCCCACACCCCCCCTACCTATATATTCTAACTCCAGGGTCGCACTACAGTGGGGAGGGGGGCATATTCCATTTTCTTGCTAATACTACTTGTCAGTCAAATGAGTTTTCGGGCAAATGAAGTGTCGGGCAAATGAGCTTTCAGTCAAATGGGGTCAGGCAAATGAGTGTCGGGCAAATGACAGTTAGGTCAAATGAAGTAGACCCATTTATATATATATATATATATATATATATATATATATATATATATATATATATATATATATATATAAACAATTTTATATGTGTTTATATGATATATTAGAAATTTGAAACACATTCATTTAAAGAGGACATTCTAACATACATTTTTAATTCTAGCGTTAATTTCTACGTATATGCTGTGGGTCATGTGGTTACGTGTAGATTAGATACATTGTTACGTTAGAGTATTTGAATATTACCTGCTTTTGGGTTTTGTATGTATTTTTGAGGAAGTTTGTCGTGAGGACAAACGAAAAGCACTTCAAGTTGCTGTGGATTAAAAATTTGGTTTCTACTACCGAACAGCATCTATTTTTTTGTTTTACTACATATACAATTGCCAAGAACTCCACTTGTGATCTCTGAACTTATTATCACTATGCACATTGATTTTCTCTTAGGCCAAACTGCAATCCCTGAACTTGTTTTCCTTGGACATATCAGTTTTCATTAGACATATCAGTTTTCATTTGGCACATTATAATCTTAGTTATAATTCAGACACCTATAGTAAAGAAACAACATGTTATGCTTTATTGAAATGAGACATCATCTGCCCCCAGCTGCCACTTACTGCTTCTGTAGGCATTTAGCTTTAGGAGAAGGAGACCTAATGCAGCTGAAAGGACACATAGTGTTTCTCTGCAAAATGCTAGTTACTGTCTTTCCTCTAGATCATGCCCTTCACACAGCTGTCCCTGCTTCTTGGCAACACTTACAGTCATGAGTAGAATTTTATAGCAATGCTTGTATCCTTCTTTGATCATCAAGCACTCCAGAACATTCCGTCCAAGCACAGCACTGTATAAATTCAGACTACCTTCTTGCATGTACTCAGCCTCACATTCAAACAGGGAAAATCCTATTACAAGTCTTCAGTCTGGGTTACTGTGCTCTCAACAGTAGGTCGGCTACAAGAATCCATACCTGAATTTTGTTAGAGAAACACATTTCTGCCAGCTGTGCAAATTACCTACTGTACTTCTGTTGGCCCTACCACGTTAGTTCAGCTTCTTTTCGGAGGAGCTAGCCAATGAACATGCAGGAAAGTTATGAGAACTGTTCCCATGAAAATCAACTTTACACGTTTCACCATTAGTTCCAGTTATGAAATGTTTTGTGAATAAAGCTGGAAAGGAGATCATCGCAACAAATTATGCTGAGCATCATCCATGTGTGTGTGTCTATGTATGTGTATTTGTGTGTGAGCATGCATGCACATATAAGACAAAGGTGGAGAGAGACAGAAAGAGAGACATGCTATTTGAACCAGTGCATACTTTGACAGTATCATGTGAGGGAATGATAGATTTAACGGACTAAAGCGGTGAGCTTACTCGCTAATATCTTTGGACCTCTTTAGATTACAGGCTTACCTGTTTGTCATGTTTGGTGTTTGAAACTACTAATATAAGTTAAACCTGCAGAACCGACCACCAGCATGAACCTTCCAGTTTCCTCACTAGAAATTACTAGTAATGCATCCACAGAAGTATCTACAGAATGTTGCATTTATTCTGCACAGTTCATGTATGGAGGACTTGTGCTTTTCCTTTTAATATCTGAAATTAACTGACATCACTTGGTGTATTAAGGAGATCATAACTGGCTGCAATTTAACTGGGAATAATAAAAATAAAATAGATGCTTCTTATACTTGATTAAGCAGCAAATATGCTGCACTCAGCAGCAGCAGCAGGAAACCTGTAGCACAGTGCTATTTTCCTGGACTGCAATGCACTGAGTCTAGCATTGTGACTGAGTTTTATCAGACATGACCTTGCTAGCAATCCCTTCTATATCCAGGGAAGTGGAATTTTATTTCTTTTTCTATGTATTTAAATTATGAGCTAAGTTAATTTGTTTTTATTTAATTGTACTGGAAAGAACGCCATCTAGACTACGGCCTATCCACCTCCCCAACATCTTATACCCACAGCGCATGTCCTACTAACTATACTACGATACCTCTTCCCCTAAAAACTTCATATTAAAACTCTTTCAGATAAATGTTCAAAGTGTCTGCAATAAAATACAATTTCTTCAGGGAAGAGGCTTGCTACAGACAACTTAATGAAGCCCCAAACCCAGTTTAACAAAACTTCACACTCTTTCTCAACCCTGCACTTGATTCTTAACCCCCCCCAAAAAAAAGACAATGTGGCACACTACCTGATAACCTTAGTGACCACCACTCAACGTATGTTATTAGAAATTACAATAAGAACACATCTGTTTCCCACTGTAATACAGTCAACAACTTAACAAATTGCTGCTTCAATTCTTTCAGATAGACTCAAACAAATAAACTGGCATCACCCTTTAAGAAGCAATATAAATCTTTAACACACTGTTCCTATGTATTCCAAATGTCCAAGCCCCTTCCCTGAAGAATTTGTACCAAAAGCAAACATACACCTTGGTTAACTCAGAACACAAAACAGCCAATGAGGAAAATAGACAGTGGGCCGGAAGCAGTGGCACCAGAACCAGACTCTTCAGGCCTTCCAATACAGAAATGTATAGAATCAATTCAAAACCTTAGTTAAAAAAGATTTAAGAATTTCTGTTTTAATGTACAAGATGCCAAGAAGTAAACCCAAAGACTTTTTGTGTACCATTTAACCATCTTTACAACTCTGGAAAATCACCCCAACCCTATGCTCACTGACTCTTTCTTCATCAATGTAGCTGCTTTGCTCCTTCAAAACATCCCCAGTAACCCCCTTACTCAATTCCAATCCAATCCCACTGACTCTAATATTTTCTCATTAGAGTCTATGTCAACCAAAACTATCAAAAACTCTTTCCTAAGCTTAAGTCAACCACTTTAGCAACTGAAAATCCTCCAGGTGAATTCAATAAGCTAGTCACATATGTCCTATCCTTCCCAATCTTCATGCTCATCAATAGGTCCATAACTAAACCTCAAGTTCCAAAAACTCTGTGAACAAAGTTACTTATTCTCTATACATAATGGTGGCAAACCTAATAATTTTAGTAATGTCAGCCTAATTGTCATATTACCTGCATTAGAAAGATCTGATCATTCACAATTAGTCTAGTACCTCTTAGACAAAAACCTACTCTCCAGCTCCCAGTATGGATTTTTCCCTAACAGGACAAGAACTGCCATATTATCTTTCCTATAACAATCTTTATGTTTCTGCCACCTTGCTTGATCTCTCAAAGGCATATGACACAATCTGTCATTCTAAACTACTCAATAGGCTTACTACTGTCAACCTCTCTAATGTGTTAAGTGGCAAACACCATTCTTTTTTTTATCCCCATTAACATAGGTGCCTGTCAAGGATTTATATATTGGGCCCACTGTCATTTAGTATATTCATCTAGAATCTACCTTTCACTTCAGACTCCTCCTCCCCTATTCAGTATGCTGACCACTCCATCCACTTTTGCTACTCCTCATTCATTAATGAATTGTAACCAAAAACCCAGGTGTCATGCACCTCATTTGAACTCTGGTTATTACAACATGTCCTTCTAATAATTGTCAAAAATGCTAAAGTCATGCTCTTCCTATATAGACCCTGTCCTGCACCTGTACTAATTTTTCCATTACCTTTCCATTACTATTACAACTTATAGCCTGGATATTGTCCCAAATACCAGCCTCCTCTGAATCACTCTGGACAACAACTTAAAATTTGAGTTCCATATACCCAATGTCATAAAAACTCATCAAAAGCTAGGTGCCAAAACCTGCCTCTTAAAGCATGCCTGAAAGGTTACAGCTAATACCTACTTCTAACCCAGTTATACTGCTCCATTCTACAATAACCTTTGTACTACTCAAGTCTACAACAAAATAGCAAGATTTGCTTACTATCTCTGTGGTAGAACTCACCACTACATTGCTCTACAGAAAAATAACTGGATGGAATTTCCCAGCTATTTTCAATATATGCAGCCCATTCAGTTCTTCACCAGTCATCCAAATGCTCCTCCCTAATTCCACTTATGAATTGGTACCATCCCACAAGAGAACTCCACCCTAAAGTCAAATAGCCAACCTACCAGAATAAGGCATTAAATGTATATGGTGAAGCCTTGTACTTGTGCCATGTAGCCAGACTCTGAAAACAGATGCCCCCTGCTCGCAGACAACTCCAAACTCCTGAAGCATTTCAGAAAATTCTCTATACTCATCTCTGCAAGTCTAAAGCCTGCCCCTTCTCCTCTTCTATTGGTTAATCAGTGCTGGTCCCTCCCACACACAGTCTCTATTCTTCTCTCTAACCTCAGAGATTCTCCTCTCATCAGTAATGCTAGCAGTATTCTCTTATCAAAACCGTATATCTGAATCCTGAACCTCTTCTTTTCTGTAACTGTTGGTCATGTAAATTAACATTGCAATCCATCCCTCACCCACAGTTTCACTCAATCCTTTTCACTGCTGCATATTTCAGTAACTGTGGATCTCTTTCAACATTCATTATTTTTCTCTTTCTCTTCTTGTACACCTATTCTTGTTCTTTCACAACTAGCTTACCCTAACTACTCCTTCCTTACTGCTACAACCCCTTTTTGACCGCTACACCTGCACCATATTATATCAATCCTAGTTTAACATTTTTGTAATTCAGCTGTAATACCTCTCCAGCTGCTTAATACAGACATTCCTCATGCCTTATTGCTTACCCCTTATTATAATAGATTTTTCATTACAGTTGAGGCACATATTCATACCATCCCAACAAATAATTATGGTGATATTGCTTCATTCAATCTCTTTCTTATGTGACTACTTTGCCTTCCTGTTTATTAATTTCTCAGTTGATATTTCTGCAATTGCTGATGCAAATTAATTTTAGATTGCCTCCTTATGTTATTGCATTGATTCTCTATTCACAGCAGATGTGTTTATCATTTGCTGATGTTTTCTCTTGTGTGTACTGCTGCAACTGTTGATACCAGTTTTATATATATTATATATATAAAATTATTTTCTAGTCTATATTGAATGGGTAATCACTATACTTCAGATATTTTGTGAACTCACAACATTCCCAATATAATTTCTTTGTATGTTTTTTCTTTCACAAAGTAAGTTTTTGGAACTTTCTTCTTAGGCCTCCACTGAAAAGGGGTCTTGCATGGCCTAGTCAAACCTTCTCAGTAATCAAATGCAAATAAATAAAAACTCACACACACACACACGTATATATATATATATATATATATATATACACATACACACACACACACACACACACATATACAGATTGTTTAAAAAAGTAACTGACTGGTGCATTGTGCAATTGGCTGACTAAAGGAGCAAGAAAGTTTCAACTGATTGGCTAGTTCTAGCTTATGTTTTGTCTGTTTAAATAGCAGTACATTGTGTAGCCCTGTACATTTTGCTGGCTTTACTGAGCTACAAATCATGCAGCATTGGGGAGGAGTCCACTGTACAGACTCAGTCCCGTAAATTTCGTAAATTCAAATAAACTTCTCCTCAGTTAGTGCTTAACCTTGCTGCTGTCTTCATCATACAGCAAACAGAAAGTTAGCTATTATTACAAACCTTACTAATGACAGTATTGTAGGCCATCTCAGCTCACTGAGCACCACTTCATTAAGCTGTTAAAACATAAATGCCCCCTTGGAGAAAATAATTATTTGTTAGTCATTTGTTATTTATACCCTAAGCTGTTAAATATCAAATCTCTGATTACAACTGTTCATTTAGCTATCAATTGCAGCCTGCTTTAGTTACTGATTGTAACCTCGTTTCTAACTATGAGTATCTGCTAACTCACTGTTAGGTAATACCTGTGGCATGGCATCCTTATAAGAAATATAGAATCATCTGACAACTTTTATGTTGTCTGTAGATACAATCATAATTATCACAGACAGCAAACTAATACTGGCTACACACAATGCAACCTCTGAGAGGATCAAGTATCTTATCTACATGGAAGAAAACTTCTCACTTAATATAAATAGCTGTATGCACAACACAGCACCAGCTATGTAGATACATATACCACCAAACCAACATATGCTGAGGTTGTCACATAAGTCCCTTTACAAACCTCCTACATCTAGAAGGATCGTATCAGAGTAAGAATGCACTACCTCAACATCACCACCTTCTCACTTGGTAAAGGGTCACCAGCCTGTGGACCATACGACTTTCACTATCACAGGCACAACAATTACAAGAAGAAATGTTCTAACAACTGGTGACTCCATTGTCAGGCAAACAGACACCATGCAAAGTGTCATGTCATGAGGCTGGGGAAGGACAAGGTAACAGTTACTTATCTACCCAGCTAAACAGCTTAGAAGTCAGGAAAAATCCTGCATGCTGATAATCCAAATAAAAGCAGATGTAACTGTAGAAATAATATTTAACGTAAAAGTTGAGCTCTTTTCTCTTAATGTCAAATCAGCTGATATTTAATTTAAAAGTTGACCTCTTTGCCTTAATATCAAGCTGATTTGACATTAAGGCAAAGATCAAATCAGCTTATTTGATATCAGGATGAAAGCATTAAACTTAAAACTAAATTATTAGCTTGCCAGATTATCAGTTTGATGGATTCTTCCTGACTTCTGAGCAGTTTTCCCTGGTTATTTGGTTTTGTTTTCTGCTTGTACTCTGGATGCACCTTGTTCAGCAGTTACTTACCTGTCAGGCACAAGGGCCTATGATGTCAAAGGGGCCCTTAAATCCCCTCACACCCAGCAAATATAAATGTGAGTTATTGGTTGTCTATGTCTGTGCGAAGGATATGTGATGCTCAACCCTGAGGGGATGCAAAGAGAGAGACATGTTGGATTTCACCATGCATGTGCTGCAGGCATACCCGATACTTCTCAAACTACAAAGATTGAAAACAGGTTCAAAGGCTCTTGAGTAATAGGGGCATCAAACCAAAAATCTGGGCACCTAATTAGCAAAACACTTGAATACCAAAAAGGTATTAACTCATTCTACTTCAACTAAGATTGTTGGAGTCTACTGGGAAGTGCACATTTACAAAAACTGAGAGGGAAAAATGGAGCAAGCATATCAACATATTATCAAATACAATGTAAATCTGTAGACTTTAAAGAATGATACTGAAAAAAAATCTATTTTACAAAGTCAGCATTTTTTTTACTTCTGAAAAACAGAGATTTAGCACGCGAGTCCTTTTTCTTTAAATTATTGGTGCCACCAGTATGTTGTCCATGTAGTCTGGTTTCCTCTGTACTAAACAGCTTCAAATTATATGTTATGGGGATACATAAAATTGTGTGAAGGGGTAAAGCAAGCCTGAAAATAGATACATGCCTCTAAAAATAGATTCATCATATGAAGCGTTAAATTAAGCTTAAAAATAGGTCCACACCTCCAAATAGGTACAGTTAAGAGGTCTGGCTCTGGTTCTAAGTGGAATCCTGCCTTCACCTAGAATGATGTCTAAATACAAGCATAAGATAATTGACTTCAGTAATAGGCTAAGTTGTTGGTATCATTCGGGGGGGGGGGGTCTGTATGTTTTAGCTTGGAGGAAGATAGTAAATAGGTCAAACTACTTAACTAGAGATGGCCTACACCTCACCCCGTGGCTTCCAATTACTGGATAAATCCCTTAATGACCCACAATGCCATTTTTAAGCTAAGTCTGACTACTGGACAGTCCAACATAGTAAACAGTTACATTGTAAATCCTAAATCTAACTATAAGAAGGGCATTCTTTTTTATGTCAGAAGTCTTAACAACAAGCTGCCTGGTTTTGGGGCTCATCTGCTTCTTGAACAAATTCATGTCAAGTGTTGTAACTGAGACATTATTTCCATGCAAGATAGTGCTCTCACCTTACCGGGATTCAGTGTTTGTCATGTTTTGAGACCTGAGGGACATTACAGAGGCATCTCCTTATCTGTCGTAGATAATATCACCTCCACCTTAAAATTAATAAGAAAAACTATCAGTTCATAGCCTGCTATAGGACACAGTCCTTGGTCCCACTGGACAACAACAGATTCCTAAATATAGTTACTAAATGTCACTTAACAAAACAATATTGTATTTATTTAGTTGTCCTTTGTTGACTGGGTTAGTCCAACTGGGCTGGTGGCCCGTTTTCAGTGGAGACCTGAGGTGGAAAGCCCCAGACAGATAAAGAATAATGACAAACAAAGATTATATTACAAGTGATTTGAATGAGTACATAACTACATACATTCATGCCATACATGAGATGTATACATAACGACATACAATCATGGCATAGTGCAAATTGACAAAAAGGCATAATTCAGTAAAAGAATAGCTAACAATATTTACAAAAGGTAGAAACATGCACTATACATCTGGAATATACATTTGTATTTGTTTACTGCAGTAGAGTATTGATATTCACAGACCTTTTTAACACTCAGCCCAGGAATGCTGTCTGGTTAAATGACTTGTTCTGAGTCACGTGGTTAGGCAATGAAGGCTGTGAGAATCAAACCCTGGACCACAGGAGAAAGCTTGCTAACAACTCCTTAATCCTCTGCACCAGCTGACAGACAATACCTTTGCACTGGGTTATTTTTATTATTATTTGATCAAATGGTGTACCTACATCTCTAAAGAGAGTGCACTCAAAGAATCCTAGGCCTAGTAAATGCTAATTCCACAGAACAAATAATTAGTCAACCCACTAGAGGGCATAGCATTCTGGATATGTTCCTTACCAGTATTGCCCCAGGTGTACTCAATAGCTCAATCCTTGGTCAAGTCCAACTACAAATTAGTAATCTTCTTTAAAACAACTAATTACACAGCAGTAAACAATTCTGAATTCAAGAACTTTAAATATACAAACTTTCTTAAACTCTTCGATGAGCTAACTAAATTTGCTTGCCATTTCATCACTCCACATAAAGCTTCAGCTTCTACTTTTTTTGTCTGAAGTGCATAAATCTAGATCTTCACCACTAGAACAAAACATTATGAGAAATTTAAAAATAAATCCCCTTGGTAGTTCACCACTATCAATAAGTTCTACAAAGAAAGAAAAACAAAACGTTGTGGTCCCAAAACAAATTTACCCAAAATAAAGTTTCCTTTAAAAAGATCAGCAAGGAGTTAAAAAACTACAATGAGAGTAATCATACTAAACATGAACTGAACTGGAATTGGAAGCCAAAGATAACTAAATCTCCCTCTTTAGTTACATTAGGAAACTGAGAAAAAACACCTTATGATATACAAGACTAATCCAAAATGGCAATAACCTCTCTCAGCCATCATCCTAGACATAGATAACATACTTGCAGACAGATGTAGTGGTAACTTTAGTTCAGAAACAGTCATTGGAATTCCATAAATACCCGAGTCCCACTCACCACATAAGATGATCATGGAGTAGTACCTGGTGGTAATCTTTAAAAACTAAAAACACCGCTTCCATGGGCCTGGATAACTACCTGGATGCCCAATTAATAGCACCAGACAAGCCTTTGATGAATAATTTATTCCAAAATAGATTTTCCTCTGACGTCTCGGCCTGAGCCTTCAAGGAGTACAAAAAACTAAAACTCTATTCACATATATATACATAATCACTAATTGAATCAATTAATATAATGAATGGTAAAAACATAATTGGTCAATTAACAAGCATTCTCCAGTTAAAATCTTCATTAAGACCTTCAGGAAATAGCGTTTTAAACTTCAAAATAAAAATTGCTTCTTTCTGTTGCAACAGATGTTTTATATTTGAGCTATTATACTTATAAATAGGTATTTGTTCCAAAATTGTTGCACATAAATCATCAGGATTGCTGTTATGACACTGTAAAAAATGTGTTGCTACAGGACTTTCTACTTTTTTATTCACAATATCTCTAACATGTTCTAAGAGCCTTATTTTAAAGGCTCTTTTGTCTCTCCAATATAGAACTTTTTGCATGGACAACATAAGGCATAAATTACTCTTTCTGTGTGACAATAAAAAGATTGTTTTACTTGAAAAGCCATATTATTAATATGTTCAAAAAAAGGAACTATAAATTTGCATGCTTTACATTTGCCACATTTCATAGTACCTCTACTTGCAGGGTTATGCTGTAAAGTTTCACTTGGAAAGTTAAATCTGCTTTTTACCAACATATCTTTGATACTTTTGTCCCTGCAGTATGAAAACTTTAAATCAGCATTTAGCCAAGTTTTAACATTATTCAATGAGCATAAATAATTCCAAAATTGGGAGACTATTTTAACAAGTTCACCAGAAAAACAACTGTATTTGGTGACAAAATACATAACTTCTTTATCCTCTGGACGATTATTAAAAATTCTTAAATTATTATACATCATATGCTTGTAGTTGTCATTATTTTTTCTAAAAAGTTTTTCATAAGCTTCCCTTAACAAAGCTTCACTATAACCTCTATGTACAAATGAATTAAATAACAATTCTAATTCCCCATAGAATATATTTTTGTTGTTGCATAATCTATGAATCCGTAACATTTCACTATATGGAAGTGAATTGATAGTATGGGGGGGTGACCACTAGAACTATGTACATATTGCATATTACCCATAAATTTCCTATTTACTGAGGTGATGAGTTCTTTACCATTCAAAATTTCCAGTTTGACATCAAGGAAGGGAATACAAGTATTTATTTGTAGGCCATCAAATTCCAGAAAAAATCTATTAGAATTTAAATCAGTAAAAAATTGATGTGCCAAACTATAGTCTCCTTCCACTAAAAAAATTAAATCATCTACATATCGATAATACTTGATTACATGTTGGTGAAAAAATTTATGTTTGTATATATACTCTACCTCAAACAGCCCCATGGCTAAATTTGCATACATGGGGGCAAATGCCGCCCCCATGGCAGTTCCCTGTTTTTGACGATATAATTCATTATGAAATTCAAAAAAATTATTAGTTAAGCAAAATTCAGTCAGCTCCACAATATATTCAGTTACAGGAGAGTCACCTAAGAAAAATCTGACAGCTTCTATGCCAAACTTATGGCCAATACTTGTATATAAACTCTTTACATCAATGGTTACCCAATACATGTTTGGATTCCATTTTACATCTTTTATCTTATCTAAAAAATCAAAAACGTCTACCAAAAAAGAGGGTAGTGCCATTACATAGGGAGAAAAATAATGATGTAAAAATATACCCAAATTATGCAGAAAATATCTGCGACCCGAAACAATGGGTCTGCCAGATGGTTTCAATAAGTTTTTGTGTATTTTGGCAAACAATAGAAGTAGGCCATATCACATTCATCCACTTGAAATTTGTTCTTGACATCACTAGTAACAAAGTAACCTAATCTTAAGCCTTTAGATATCAAAGCTTTATATTCCATAACAGCAACATGATAACTCTCCATATGTGTTTTTTCATATGTATTGATGTCATGGAGATGTTCCATACACATGTGAAAATAATCCTTCGGATCAAGAACTACCAACTTGTTGCCTTTGTCGGCAGGCTTAAAAACTATGTCATTTCTTTTACTAAGTAAACATAAAGTCTGCCATTCTTCAAACGTCATATTATATTTAATATTACTTTTGTTACATATAAAAGAATTATATGTTATATCAATAGTATGATTGACCATTTTCACAAAATTAGAAACTTCATTATGTAAAATATAAGGTGTAAAATGACTGCTAGAAGGTATTTTCTCAGTATCTAACTTAAAGTAGGCATTAACTGGCTCATCAGATGTACACGAAAAGAAGCTGTCTGACGATACACTAGAACTGCTATCTGAATTATCCTGAACTTGACTAACATTTTGACTAAAAAAATGTTTAAGATGAAGTTTTCTACCAAATTTAAATACATCAGTTTTCAAATCATGTAACCCTGGTACCACCATGGGGATGAATTTTAAACCAAGATTTAGAACTGAAATTTCCTTATCATTAAATGAATATTTAGATAAATTAACGACATAGTCACTGTGATAATTATGAACTGGGTTACCATTTGCCTCTCTTGTGGCCACCCCGTCCATTTTGTTCATATGCTGTATATTGGGCAAATTCCCGTTGGCGTTTTTGTCCTTGTGGGTTTCTGGATGATTGCAACGTGTCATTACGAAAAGTCTGTCGAAAACCTGCTGGTTGCTGAGCGGTCGGTAAACCGGGAAATTCTGAATCTTCAAATTCTTCTTCTCCCAAGGTAAATCCCCCTTCAGAAGCAGAAGCTGACGAGTTTGGATGACGTTGATAACTAGAATCAGCTTGGAATCTCACTCGTTTACGTTCCTTATTTCGATAGGCTCTCGATATGAAAGCCTTATTCATCTCGTAATCACGCAAGTCCCTGACAAGTTTGCCTTTCTTGCGTTCTATCAAATTAAGTTCAAACTCTTTTAGTTTGTCTTGAGTTTGAACTAAAAAGTCATTTAAGGTGGAAACAGGAACACATTTTGAGATATCTTGACAAATTTTCTTTATATCTGTACACAGTTCAGTTTGTTTAAGTTGGTCCGCTCCACCAAAATGTGGAGCCATTCTGTGACACAATTGTGCGCTGCGGCAACCCATCGTTTATGAAAGGAAACATCAGTTTCTATAGTTAAATCAAAGGGTGTTGTAGGGTCTTTGTACACCCTTAAACCTCTTGGAGTTGTTTCTGTGTCAATGTATCTTTGCAGTCCACAAATATTAAAAAACGTAGATGTTTCCTTCCACATTTTCTTTTCTAAACTTTCAAATAATGATTTATGTTCAGCATTTGATGGCAAAGGAAGTTTCTTACCCACAGTAGAAAACGGATTAGGGAAACGTTTTTTACGATCATGTTCCCATTGCTCCCAAATGGGTAGATTTTTTTCATTTGAATTTCTAGTTGAAGGCAGACGCTCACCTCTCTCAGTTGAATTGGTGAGAAAATTATCCAGAGATAACTGGCTGCCATCCATGGTTTCACGAAATATTCGTGGCAGTTGTAGTTGAGGATCCGTAGACATGTATAAAACAACCAGGAACACACCAAGCAGAAAAAACAACAGAAAGATCCTCTGAAGAACAATTTATTCCAAAATAGATTTTCCTCTGACGTCTCGGCCTGAGCCTTCAAGGAGTACAAAAAACTAAAACTCTATTCACATATATATACATAATCACTAATTGAATCAATTAATATAATGAATGGTAAAAACATAATTGGTCAATTAACAAGCATTCTCCAGTTAAAATCTTCATTAAGACCTTCAGGAAATAGTTTAAACTTCAAAATAAAATTGCTTCTTTCTGTTGCAACAGATGTTTTATATTTGAGCTATTATACTTATAAATAGGTATTTGTTCCAAAATTGTTGCACATAAATCATCAGGATTGCTGTTATGACACTGTAAAAAATGTGTTGCTACAGGACTTTCTACTTTTTTATTCACAATATCTCTAACATGTTCTAAGAGCCTTATTTTAAAGGCTCTTTTTGTCTCTCCAATATAGAACTTTTTGCATGGACAACATAAGGCATAAATTACTCTTTCTGTGTGACAATGAAAAGATTGTTTTACTTGAAAAGCCATATTATTAATATGTTCAAAAAAAGGAACTATAAATTTGCATGCTTTACATTTGCCACATTTCATAGTACCTCTACTTGCAGGGTTATGCTGTAAAGTTTCACTTGGAAAGTTAAATCTGCTTTTTACCAACATATCTTTGATACTTTTGTCCCTGCAGTATGAAAACTTTAAATCAGCATTTAGCCAAGTTTTAACATTATTCAATGAGCATAAATAATTCCAAAATTGGGAGACTATTTTAACAAGTTCACCAGAAAAACAACTGTATTTGGTGACAAAATACATAACTTCTTTATCCTCTGGACGATTATTAAAAATTCTTAAATTATTATACATCATATGCTTGTAGTTGTCATTATTTTTTCTAAAAAGTTTTTCATAAGCTTCCTTAACAAAGCTTCACTATAACCTCTATGTACAAATGAATTAAATAACAATTCTAATTCCCCATAGAATATATTTTTGTTGTTGCATAATCTATGAATCCGTAACATTTCACTATATGGAAGTGAATTGATAGTATGGGGGGGTGACCACTAGAACTATGTACATATTGCATATTACCCATAAATTTCCTATTTACTGAGGTGATGAGTTCTTTACCATTCAAAATTTCCAGTTTGACATCAAGGAAGGAATACAAGTATTTATTTGTAGGCCATCAAATTCCAGAAAAAATCTATTAGAATTTAAATCAGTAAAAAATTGATGTGCCAAACTATAGTCTCCTTCCACTAAAAAAATTAAATCATCTACATATCGATAATACTTGATTACATGTTGGTGAAAAAATTTATGTTTGTATATATACTCTACCTCAAACAGCCCCATGGCTAAATTGCATACATGGGGCAAATGCACCCATGGCAGTTCCCTGTTTTTGACGATATAATTCATTATGAAATTCAAAAAAATTATTAGTTAAGCAAAATTCAGTCAGCTCCACAATATATTCAGTTACAGGAGAGTCACCTAAGAAAAATCTGACAGCTTCTATGCCAAACTTATGGCCAATACTTGTATATAAACTCTTTACATCAATGGTTACCCAATACATGTTTGGATTCCATTTTACATCTTTTATCTTATCTAAAAAATCAAAAACGTCTACCAAAAAAGAGGGTAGTGCCATTACATAGGGAGAAAAATAATGATGTAAAAATATACCCAAATTATGCAGAAAATATCTGCGACCCGAAACAATGGGTCTGCCAGATGGTTTCAATAAGTTTTTGTGTATTTTTGGCAAACAATAGAAGTAGGCCATATCACATTCATCCACTTGAAATTTGTTCTTGACATCACTAGTAACAAAGTAACCTAATCTTAAGCCTTTAGATATCAAAGCTTTATATTCCATAACAGCAACATGATAACTCTCCATATGTGTTTTTTCATATGTATTGATGTCATGGAGATGTTCCATACACATGTGAAAATAATCCTTCGGATCAAGAACTACCAACTTGTTGCCTTTGTCGGCAGGCTTAAAAACTATGTCATTTCTTTTACTAAGTAAACATAAAGTCTGCCATTCTTCAAACGTCATATTATATTTAATATTACTTTTGTTACATATAAAAGAATTATATGTTATATCAATAGTATGATTGACCATTTTCACAAAATTAGAAACTTCATTATGTAAAATATAAGGTGTAAAATGACTGCTAGAAGGTATTTTCTCAGTATCTAACTTAAAGTAGGCATTAACTGGCTCATCAGATGTACATGAAAAGAATCTGTCTGACGATACACTAGAACTGCTATCTGAATTATCCTGAACTTGACTAACATTTTGACTAAAAAAATGTTTAAGATGAAGTTTTCTACCAAATTTAAATGCTGAACATAAATCATTATTTGAAAGTTTAGAAAAGAAAATGTGGAAGGAAACATCTACGTTTTTTAATATTTGTGGACTGCAAAGATACATTGACACAGAAACAACTCCAAGAGGTTTAAGGGTGTACAAAGACCCTACAACACCCTTTGATTTAACTATAGAAACTGATGTTTCCTTTCATAAACGATGGGTTGCCGCAGCGCACAATTGTGTCACAGAATGGCTCCACATTTTGGTGGAGCGGGACCAACTTAAACAAACTGAACTGTGTACAGATATAAAGAAAATTTGTCAAGATATCTCAAAATGTGTTCCTGTTTCCACCTTAAATGACTTTTTAGTTCAAACTCAAGACAAACTAAAAGAGTTTGAACTTAATTTGATAGAACGCAAGAAAGGCAAACTTGTCAGGGACTTGCGTGATTACGAGATGAATAAGGCTTTCATATCGAGAGCCTATCGAAATAAGGAACGTAAACGAGTGAGATTCCAAGCTGATTCTAGTTATCAACGTCATCCAAACTCGTCAGCTTCTGCTTCTGAAGGGGGATTTACCTCGGGAGAAGAAGAATTTGAAGATTCAGAATTTCCCGGTTTACCGACCGCTCAGCAACCAGCAGGTTTTCGACAGACTTTTCGTAATGACACGTTGCAATCATCCAGAAACCCACAAGGACAAAAACTGAATATATTGTGGAGCTGACTGAATTTTGCTTAACTAATAATTTTTTTGAATTTCATAATGAATTATATCGTCAAAAACAGGGAACTGCCATGGGGGCGGCATTTGCCCCCATGTATGCAAATTTAGCCATGGGGCTGTTTGAGGTAGAGTATATATACAAACATAAATTTTTTCACCAACATGTAATCAAGTATTATCGATATGTAGATGATTTAATTTTTTTAGTGGAAGGAGACTATAGTTTGGCACATCAATTTTTTACTGATTTAAATTCTAATAGATTTTTTCTGGAATTTGATGGCCTACAAATAAATACTTGTATTCCCTTCCTTGATGTCAAACTGGAAATTTTGAATGGTAAAGAACTCATCACCTCAGTAAATAGGAAATTTATGGGTAATATGCAATATGTACATAGTTCTAGTGGTCACCCCCCCATACTATCAATTCACTTCCATATAGTGAAATGTTACGGATTCATAGATTATGCAACAACAAAAATATATTCTATGGGGAATTAGAATTGTTATTTAATTCATTTGTACATAGAGGTTATAGTGAAGCTTTGTTAAGGGAAGCTTATGAAAAACTTTTTAGAAAAAATAATGACAACTACAAGCATATGATGTATAATAATTTAAGAATTTTTAATAATCGTCCAGAGGATAAAGAAGTTATGTATTTTGTCACCAAATACAGTTGTTTTTCTGGTGAACTTGTTAAAATAGTCTCCCAATTTTGGAATTATTTATGCTCATTGAATAATGTTAAAACTTGGCTAAATGCTGATTTAAAGTTTTCATACTGCAGGGGCAAAAGTATCAAAGATATGTTAGTAAAAAGCAGATTTAACTTTCCAAGTGAAACTTTACAGCATAACCCTGCAAGTAGAGGTACTATGAAATGTGGCAAATGTAAAGCATGCAAATTTATAGTTCCTTTTTTTGAACATATTAATAATATGGCTTTTCAAGTAAAACAATCTTTTCATTGTCACACAGAAAGAGTAATTTATGCCTTATGTTGTCCATGCAAAAAGTTCTATATTGGAGAGACAAAAAGAGCCTTTAAAATAAGGCTCTTAGAACATGTTAGAGATATTGTGAATAAAAAAGTAGAAAGTCCTGTAGCAACACATTTTTTACAGTGTCATAACAGCAATCCTGATGATTTATGTGCAACAATTTTGGAACAAATACCTATTTATAAGTATAATAACTCAAATATAAAACATCTGTTGCAACAGAAAGAAGCAATTTTTATTTTGAAGTTTAAAACGCTATTTCCTGAAGGTCTTAATGAAGATTTTAACTGGAGAATGCTTGTTAATTGACCAATTATGTTTTTACCATTCATTATATTAATTGATTCAATTAGTGATTATGTATATATATGTGAATAGAGTTTTAGTTTTTTGTACTCCTTGAAGGCTCAGGCCGAGACGTCAGAGGAAAATCTATTTTGGAATAAATTGTTCTTCAGAGGATCTTTCTGTTGTTTTTTCTGCTTGGTGTGTTCCTGGTTGTTTTATACAAGCCTTTGATGAATCTCTACTGCACTTGTTTATCTTAAGTACATTAACAAGGTATGTTCCTGAGGTTTAGCAAACATTTGTGGTGGTGCCCCTACAAAATTGGGGCACAACTACTGAACCCCGAAATTACAGGCTTATCAACCTAACTAGCCACATGTGTAATACCATAGAACATATCACGCCTGATTTCATAAACTACAGTATTAAGAATCTCATACAACTGGACCCATAACAGTTTTGTTTTGATTTATCAAGGGCAGAGCAAGTCTACTTAATTTTGTTGGCTGTCTTGAGAAGTCTACTGAGGCAGTAGTCAGTGGACATTAAGCTCACATAGCCTATCCCAATCTGGCCAAGGCCCTAATTGCTTTACCTTACACTGGCATTGAAAACAAACTAATGAATCTAAAGCTAAACTCTTACATGGTAAAGTGGATTGCAACCTGGCTGAAGGATGGGGGTCACACAATTAAAGTGTCAGGTGACAATTCAGAAGGTATGAAAATAACCAGTGAGGCACCACAAGGCTCAGTCTCCGATATCTCCTGCTTTCTGGAATATTTTTCTAACCTCCAGACCACAAACCCTAACCTATCTTTAGCCAAATTCACTAACAACTGCAAGGTGAACATCATCATCCATTCCTCCACTTTTACAGAAATGCTTCAAGCAAATCTAGTCCTTATAAAGCAGTGGTGTACAGAGAAAGGACTCAAACTTAATGCAAAAAGTATATCATTGTCTTCTTTGGTAAATGCCCCTCATTTGCAACTTACAGTATAAACATTACCACACTCCATACAGACCCAGCAGTTAGGGAACTCAGCACCTGGGTCAACCACTACCTCATCTTTGACTACCATGCTGCAGTTCCATCTATCCAGCACATCAGATTCCCAAAGGTATCTCATCTAGGTCAAAGGATGTTATTATCCTCTGTAAACTGCCCTAATGAGATCAAGTATTAAGTGAAATGCTCTTTCTGCATATAATAGCCACATACATCATGCAGCTAAAAAAGCCCTAAAAGGCTCCTGATAAAAATGATTAATGGCCTAAAAACTGTTAGCTACCAAGACAAAGTAGAAGATTTTCTTTACACACTGTCCTTTATATACTCCTACATGATGATATATGCCTAACATCCTGTGCCAACAAAGACCCAACCCTAATGGCTTGCTTTTACATTTATTGGTTGAAAAGCTAAGCAACACACAACCAAGGATATGAATCTCCACCAGCATATAAATAAAACACATTGGAAGGATAGATTCATTACCCAAAAGTTTCTCACGTCTCTGAACATGTTAAGCAGAGTGACACCCTGGTATCTTTCAAGAATAACTTTAACAGCAGGATGGGAACTCACAAGTTCTTTCCTGACTTGATATATTTTGCCCTCCTAGATGCAATAGTACATCTTGAGGATAGTATTTGGCAAGGCATGCATGGTCTTTACACTTACTTGCCTTGAAGTTCCAATAGTCTTATGATTCAGTGATGCTTTGGATGTCTGACTGGCCCAGGATCATTTATGGCAGAAGACAGAAAAGTTCCACAGTTAGACAAAGCATTACACGGTGTGAAGTTTCCAAGAAGCAGACAGTGTTTCTCAAAACATGAAGTATTTTATCGGGTGCAAGATAAAATAGGCTGATTTGCCCAAATGTTAATACAAAAAGGTAATGAAACATGAAATAAAACCAAGAGATGAAAACAGAATAATGCACAGTTCAGTTCAGTAGCCACATCAAGAGCCATACTCATTTTGTGCGCAACACTTTTCAGGACTGAAAGTCTTTTAAAAATGTTCCATCCGTGAAACAGTATGAGTGTTTTCTGTAAAGAGTTTGGTTATGCCATTCAATCAATTTTAAACTAAAGAGAGTCATCAAAAGATACTTTAAAGTATTTTATTTTTGTCATCCCTTTCAATAGGCTTCACTACAATGGAGGAGATTAGCTGCACAACATATATATATATATTTTTTCCTTTCATTTCTTTTTATTACATAAGAGAACACAATTAGCTTTACTCACTGTAAAGGCAATTCTGAGCACTCGAGACATTTTACCATTGGAATAGCTCAAACTCTAGCTTGGATTAAACTTTAGTTGGTAAACCGCCAACAAATTTAGATTGAAGTTTATCCTATAAACCAAGTAATGAAAACTCCTTAGTTTTATATAAGTAAGTTAATTTATTCAAATCTGCACTTTATGGGTTTGCAGTGTCAAACGTAAATAAGTCTTATAAAAGTCAAAATAGTCAGTAAACCAGGGGATAAAAGCTCAGAGGTCACAAAAATAAACAGATAAATATATATAACACAAACCAACTACGGAGCTACCATGTAGCAGGTAAAGCAGCCAAACGAAGGATACTTCCAAATAACAATCAGGCAGAGTGGTGTTCAGCTTCAGTCCAACATAGACAGATTTTAAAGATCCACACAGGAGCACAAAGACCAGAATAAAACTCAGGTTTATTAAGACAAGAGGTGAGCGCTTTCGCTATGAGCTTCTTCAGACCTAATAACATCTACATTCAAAATAACCAAGGTATATATAGTTTCCTTTGAATCAATTAAAAAAATCAATTAAAACATCAATTAACTACTAGAACATCTTAAAGGTAGATAACACTGTATTTAATTACTACAAGAATATATAAAAAAAATATTTCATATACTGCATCCACATATAAAAATATGCATATAAAACCATATACTTATGCTACTATGATACATTTACAAAAATAATAAAATATCACATATATATGAATACAGAAATATATATAGGGAATATATGTATAAAAAGCAACACTAATAGATGGATCATTTACGTAGCCTTCTTCTTTTCAAGGCAGGTTTAATGGATGCACGTTCATTCAAACCTTTACCCCTATCACCCCTCAAAACAATGATCCAACATGTTTCCCTGTACTCTGTGTATGTCCTAATATCCCCTTGTCTAAGACTGTTATTAATGGATTCAATGACCCTAAAATTAAAGGTGTGCTCTGTACCTGATTCATTTACATGTTTAGAGAGTGCATTATTTAATAACTTCTTCCTAATACTATACAAATGTTCTCTAATATGATCGCGTAAGACTCTATTAGTCTTCCCAACGTAGAATGCATGACAGATATTGCATACTGCCAAATACACTATATTAGAGGACATGCAATCATGGTGACCTAAGAATTTAAAGGATTTACACATTTCTGGATGAAAGAACCCTTTCTCAGTACTAATATAGGGACATTAATTGCATGAGCCACATGGCTCAGTAGACCCATAATCCAT
Source organism: Protopterus annectens (assembly GCF_019279795.1). Taxonomy (NCBI): domain Eukaryota; kingdom Metazoa; phylum Chordata; order Ceratodontiformes; family Protopteridae; genus Protopterus; species Protopterus annectens. The sequence goes on from NC_056746.1 coordinate 817,603,716, forward strand.
ACAGCCTCTATTCTCTTTCCTGTGACACAACAGCCTTTTCAGGTCCTTATGATTCTTATACCTAAAACTAGGGGTTTGACCAACAATGTCCCCTATGTCACTATCAACCAGGAGAATAGGCCAAAATTGCTCAAAAAGTTTCGTAACATACCCAGTGTCACTTGAAAAATATAATGGGACTTTGGTAAATCTAGTCCCAGTATTAACACGGTGGGTAGATATAAACTCATTCGGGCCAAAATAAGGTTTGGCTCTGATTTCCCTCAGAGATGTGAGGTCATTCCATTGCCTCTCCAACTCTGCATGTGAATAGCCTCTTTCTATCAAATTATCACCAACATTGGCAAGTTCAGAAGAAAAACCAATTTCAGAAGAGTTCATCCTAGATGCTCTCATACCCTGCCCTCTAACTAAATTCCTAAAGATGTAGCCAGGATGCATGCTCGTCCTAAATAAAAAGGCGTTCTTATGACATGCCTTACGGTGGACTCCAGTATTAATGATGCCCAAATCCAATTTCTGAATGTACACATCAAGATAATCTATAAAATCAAACGAAAATTTAAACGTAAATTTCAGACAAGTCATCAAGTTGTTCACTTCTTCAAAGAAGTTACTAAACTACAGATAGGAACCACGCCATAAAATAAACAGATCATCAACGAAACGCCTATAGAATAAAACATGTTCTATGAAATTATTCTGTGTAAATAAAACCTCATGCTCCCATTGAGCAAGGAACATGTTGGCGTAGCTGTTGGCACAAGAAGTGCCCATAGCTATGCCATGTTTCTGCAAATAAATATTCTTCCCAAAAATAAAGATGTTATTGTTAAGGACAGTTTCCAAAAGGAAACATAGCAGCTCTATCTGTACACTTGTATAATCACTATGTAGACTTAGATATCTATGGATAAATTGAATGCCAAGATTATTAGGTATCATTTTCAACAAAAAGACTGTTTTCGGCACTTGTCCGTGCTTTATATGTCATTAGGTATCATGTTAAACAGTGATTGAATGTCCATTGTAACAAAGGCTAAATTTTGTGAATCACTCATACTGCTCACACAACCATAAAGGTCTGTTAGAAATTGTTTAGAGTCCTTTAAAACAAATGGGTCCAAACTGATCACAGGGCATAAGTACTTCTCTACATACAGAGATAAGGGCTCTGTAACCCAACCACCCCCTGCTACTATAGGCCTCATGGGTGGTCTATAAGAATCTTTATGAATTTTGGGAAGTCCTTGAATAATGGGAATTAGCGGGTTGTTAACACTAAGAAAATCAAATATTTCCCTCGAAATAAGGCCAGTTCTACTAATATCAACCAAATCATTCTTAACCGTTGATATAATATTGTGTACATCAGGAGCTGAAATTACCTTATAGAAAGTGTAGTCTTCTAACATCTCATGCATACTAGCAGAGTAATGATCACTATCCATAATGACAATTTTATTCCCTGTATCTGCTGGCCGAATGGTTAGAGTATCATTATTTTGTAAGGAAAGAAGAGCTTTCCGTTCCCTAAAAGTTAGATTTTGTTTCAAGGATATCAAAGAATTACTTGTTCTATTGTCATAGAACTGAAAGATTTCATCTTCAGTTAACTTGCTATAGGCTTCAACTAGTGGATGATTGAGAGGGGTGTAAGAACTTGGTTTCCTTAGGGAAGGCCTTACTCTCTCTGTTTCTACAGTATAACAATACTGATTGCCAAACGTAAGGCGTAGCATAACGTCCCTGCAAAAAATCTTTAGGTCAAGTACAGTATCTTCTAACTTACTAGGACGGGTAGGTATAAAATTCAAACCTTTCTGTAGTATATTACATTCATCTAATGTAAGGTCATATCTAGAAATATTATGAATTAGTGTGAAACGTCCTTGTTCCACATTCTCTTTATAGTTTGATTCTGTTGAATTTCGCCTGACAACTTCCTCTTGTACCTGTTCCTGCTGGTTGACCTCCCTCTCCCCCCTCCCCTGTTCACACGAACGAGTAAAGGAAAAGAAGGCAGGTAACCAGATTCGCCATTACTATTGGAATTATGACCAAAGGTATTACCCTTAGCTACTTTAGGTCTAATGACCTGTTCAGTATTCGTAGGACAGGTATTAGTTCGAGGGTGGTTAACAAAGGTATGTGGGGGTAAATTGTCCACTAAGGACGTCCCTTCATTAGTAACATTGCTAGAATTCAAGGCAGGGTCTAACCCCCTAGATAAACCCTGGGCATCTACAGGTTCTCTATAATGACTTTGACCCACCTTATCATTAGAGAAATTTCTTATATCATTACATTCTAGGGCTTGCTCTACAGAAACATGTGAAACATCATAAATAGGACTGGCAACATTTCGTGTGCCTTCAGCAGGCATTAACACTCTCTTACATGCATTTCTATTACTACTAATTTCAGTATTAGCAACATTTAATGAATTCATAGCATTAGAAACATTATTATCAGAAATGGAACTAACATTATTGTTACTAACATTAGATTGTCCAAAGCGGGGCCATAAAAATACATGGCCTACTTTAAAATCACGAGTGTCTCTTATAATCTTAGACTTCTTCTGTTGGAAACATTGTCGTTCAAGGGCTGCTACCCTATCTAGTAGCATCTCAAAAGGTGCTCCATACACATTCTCAGAAAAACAGTTAAAAAGCTCCAATTGCTTTTGTACAAGGAGGGCTTGCAAACGCTGCTCCTCCGGTTTAAAATAGTCAATAAGGAGCTTCATATAGCTCGCACTCACCTCTAAATTTAGTTTCTGCCATTGTGCTAAGAGCTCGGGGTATTAAGTGCCTTGACTTGGCATATTCAATACACGCAGGCCTCTCGGAATCTTTCTCCAAACCCTCAATACAAGAATGTACTCTATCCAAGTCGCCAGCTAGTCCAGTAACTTCTTCCGATGACATACACAGGTCATTTCCCCATAAACTGACATGATCTCTAATCAGATACTGTCCAAACCTCGCTGACAAAACATCGGAACCTGGGCCTCTCAGTTAACAATGTAGCCTCCGATTGGTCGTTAGTTCCAGAATTCATCCGTGCAGCATTCGCTTCCACGCCAGGAGAGTAATTAAGTTCAATATCTCCATTCAGTTCAACAGCCATGTCCCCACTGGTTACTGAAAAAAATATATAAAATATGAAAAATATGAAAGTTAAAATAGTCAGTAAACCGGGGGATAAAAGCTCCATAGTCACAAAAATAAACAGATAAATATATGTAACACAAACCAACTACGGAGCTACCATGTAGCAGGTAAAGCAGCCAAATGAAGGATACTTCCAAATAACAATCAGGCAGAGTGGTGTTCAGCTTCAGTCCAACTTAGACAGATTTTAAAGATCCACACAGGAGCACAAAGACCAGAATAAAACTCAGGTTTATTAAGACAAGAGGTGAGCGCTTTCGCTATGAGCTTCTTCAGACCTAATAACATCTACATTCAAAATAACCAAGGTATATATAGTTTCCTTTGAATCAATTAAAAAATCAATTAAAACATCAATTAACTACTAGAACATCTTAAAGGTAGATAACACTGTATTTAATTACTACAAGAATATATAAAAAAACTATTTCATATACTGCATCCACATATAAAAAATATGCATATAAAACCATATACTTATGCTACTATGATAAATTTACAAAAATAATAAAATATCACATATATATGAATACAGAAATATATATAGGGAATATATGTATAAAAAGCAACACTAATAGATGGATCATTTACGTAGCCTTCTTCTTTTCAAGGCAGGTTTAATGGATGTTTGGGTGCCACTAGTTAAGATGCTGAAAAACATCTGTTTCTCTGAGTTAGCAGCCAGTGGCATACCTCTCAACCTTTTAGTGCAAGAAATCTGGAGCAAGCCTAAAATAATGGTGGACAAAGGCCCAAATGTAGGGACATATTTTAAATATCACCTTATAAACCTGAAAATTGCTATAGTAACAAGTTTAGTGTTAGCATGCATTTTTTTTCGAGGATATAAAGTCTGAAACTCCAAATGTATTTCATTATTTACATACATCAGTCTTCTGTGATTTGCCAGAAAATTACAAATTTTATGAGGAACAAACCAGAAATATTAGGCAAAAATCTGAATATTCTGCAAAAATATGAGAGGTGTGCAGTGCTATTACGAAAGGAAAAGGTCACTCCATACGTTAAAGTAGTTCAGTCTTATTAAAGCAATTATTTCTGGATAGCTAATGGTTTTCTTACCCATGAGTAGCTTACCATCCTTAAAAAATAAGCATTTAATGCTTACTGTTATAGTTTCTGTCAGTGTTGATTGACTTATGTGGGCAACCCTAGCAGCTGACATAGACAAGTTTTTTTCTGTAAATGTGACTCAAGCCCTGTTGCAACTTACTGAGTACAGAGCTCTCTGACTACCTGGTTCCAACAGGAGTCTAGCCTTAGGGTTGGCTCACTAGTCAAAAAAAAAAAAGCTTTCAGATTGTTTTCTTTTTTTGGCTTGTTTTACTTACCCATCCTATTGAAAGTAACCAGGCCTGCTTCATGCCGTACTCTCACCACACTCACTATATATCTCTGTCACTTCGCTTGCAAATTTAATTATAGAGCTCTATCACACAGAAATGCAGGCCACATTTGTCACTATGCTTAAAAACCCTTACAAAGCTTTATTATTTCTTACTTAGATTGATTCAAGCAAAATTCAACCTAACACAGGTCCAGCCATAACTTTCAAGCTGACTGCATCTCATAATAAATCAGACAAAATCTGCAAGATACAAATGCCATTCCATCTAACCCTAACATCTTGAATCCAGTAGCCTCAACACTGGGAGTATCAATAGTATTACTTAAGACTGGTATTATCAATAACAAATGGCCTAGGCTGGTGGTATGCATTTATTCAGAAAAAAAATCACATTTTAGGTATGACTGAAACATGTCTCAGTTTTTGCCACTCCCAATATACTTCCTACTACTTCATGCATTTTAATAAAATACCAGGTGATAGGCAAGGTGGAGGTGCTGCCCTTTTAATTTAGAAAATATATCAACCACTGTCAATAACATCAGGGCTACAGAAAGTAGCAGCAACGGTTTACCTTCATAAACTCGAATCACAGTGGTTCGAGTGCTCATATGAGCGACTCAAAACCATGAAAGTGAAAACGTCGACAGTCCTTAATGTTCAACAAACAGCAAATCGAAAAGCAGATTGGCTGTTTTTCAAACATTAATGTCAAACAAAAAAAAAAAAAGAAGTGTAAAGAAGTGGGCAAGCCCCCCTGCACCCCCACACCCCCCTACTTTATTATTCTAACTCCAAGATCGCACTACAGTGGGGAAAGGAACCATTTCCCGATCCCCACTATACTGCAATCCACCCCACAATGTTGAATGTGCAATGAGCGAATGTCACTGTGCATTCGCTCATTGCACATTCGAACCTTTTTTTTATTTCAGCGTTTGCAAAATTTGCAAACACCCTTTTGAACACTTGCTGTTCGCCGACTGTGTATCGCCTTTATAAAGGTAAACCAGCAGCAACATCAGTCAAAACTAGATCCTAGCAGAAACAGCATTACACAGCACACCATGCTACACCTCTGCATAGGACACAGGCCCCACTTTCCTCAGTAGCCATCTTACAAACATTTTTCCAGCAGGTGTGCCATGAAAACCCATTATATTTGGAGACTTCATCATCAGTGCTATTACTGGTACTCTGTGTCCTGGGCATGCAATGCTCCATCTCCCCAACTTAGACCGGATAGTGAAACAGCTAAATAGACCTAATGCAACAAAGGGAACTCATCCCACTTTTCATGCCATTATCACTAAGTTAAAGCCAAGATGCCTTAACATAACCATCCTCCCCAATACTCTAAGCAGCCATTACCCAGTGACTGCAACATGGGCCTTCAAGACCAAGAAAATTCCCCCACTCCCACATACTCACATACAGACCTAGTCAGGAATGTGAAAATGCCATGATCATAACACACTTAAACAGTCTGCAGTAGTCCCCCATATTCAACCTCACAGACCCCAAAACAGCTTTAAACCCCTTTCTTGACAAATTTCCATCCTGCAAGATACATTCTTCCCTCTAGTCAAAAGGAGATTGGGATGGCAAAAATGCCCATGGCTCAGCTCAGATTTAAAAAAAAAGCTACAGGCAGCTACGGATAAGGCATGAGAAACTTGGAAACAACAGAAAACAAATGGTCAGGTAAACCATAATTACACAGCACTAAAGAAAGGAGCCAGGGGAGTAACCACTTCTGCCAAGATGACTTTTATAAGAAATAGGAAATACAGGCCAGTAATTGAAAACACTTCCTGAAAGAAATAACTGAACTTACAGGAAGTATTGTAAACTACCTAGAGGTTTCCTGCACACAGTCGGACAAAGCAAATCTAAATTTTATTAATAACTATAGATAGTGCCTAATACAAGCATAACAAGTTCCCTCCTTACCAACCCATCTGATTCTTAATAATTTCCCACAGACTTCTCAGTCTCCATCTTTGCAACTTTATACACTAGCAATGTATTTACAGTACAACACTGTATTTAGGCACATTCCTGAAAAAATGAACAAAAGTCATACTGAAGCCCTTTCTTCTTAAACTGATAGCTGCTCATATTGCACAGCCAATCTCATACAGATACAACTTGCCAATTACTTCAGGTGTCCTCCCCACACAGTTCAAGCATGCAGTCATAATCCCTCTTACTAAGAAACCCCATCTTGAAGGAGTACAAGAATATCAAACCAATAACCAACTTTTCACACTTATAAACATTTTCAAAAAATTATCTATATTGAAGTCCTAGATCACATTTAACAAATATGGGCATATATGCAATGCCCAACATTGATTCTGCAAGTCCCTTAGTGCTATGAGTGCCCTACATATATGCTACTAACAAAGTCTTCAATAAAATGGATGACTGTATGAACATGTGGACTATTCATATATATGACCTTAGAGCATTTCAAGCAGTCAACCATAACCTCAACCTTCTTAAGCTAAGCTGGCACAACTTTGGAATCAAACAATATTATGGTTCCAAAGGAAGAGGGCCTAAGCAAGATGGCTGCATAGGCTCGGCACTCTGAAAAAAGTGCATGAAAACATAATTAACCACCAAATTTCAGGTAAAAAAAACAAGAAAAATCAAAGGATGGGGAAAAAAGAGAAGGGAGCAGTGGCTAAAGAAGCTCAACAGGAAGAACAGCTTTGTTAGCTGTTTCAAAAGCTGATAGCAGTTGCAGATTATGTAGGCATAACAGGGAAAAATGGGCAATCGAACAAGAGAAGTAAATAAACTGAAATTAATAAATAATCCAGGACATGAAAGAGAATAGAACATCTCTGAGATCAGATGCACAGGAACACAGCAGAAGGCTGACAGAAATAGTAAAAAGCTATAGTGGCAAACAGGAAAACTGGGCGACCTACAAAAACATCCAGAGGAAACAACATAATGATAACAGAAGTTTCAGTGCATGTCCTGAATATGGAATGCAGCTGGAATTGCTGCAGACAAGATTTAATTTACCCAGATAACAAGAAATGATTATAAAAGAATGCACAGAGTTGGTAGAATGCTGGATGCCAGAGGAGAACAGCTGAAACACATATTAGCATGCCTGCAAAGCTATAAACCTAAAGTAGACATTATGAAACAAGCAAACAGTTAGGCAGAGGATTATTCCAATTCATGCAAAAATTAAGAAAAGTGATAGATGACTTGCTGGGTCACTGAAAACCAAGGAAATCTCTGCATGGATTAACAACATTTCTATCTTAACAGTAAATGGAAGGGGAGCAGACACAGGTTCCACAGAGAGGGATAAGCAAAAGCTTTGCTATGTAGATTCTGTATAGTGGACACCAGAGCAACAGACATAAAGTAGTAAAGTCAAATATCCCACCAGAAAGAACTGGTAGATAAACATGCAAAAAGCCAGAGAGGAGGTAGAATTACAAACATTTTGAATAGCATCGAATGTATATGCGCTTGTGGAAAAAAATAACTAAAGACAACAGAAAGGAATTAAACAAAATGTAACTGGTAACCTAAAGCATAGGGGACTTTGTACCCCGTCAAAAGGAAAAAAGTATACAGCTGAATAAAAAAGATGCAAGGGTATGTCATACTGATCCAGGGGGCAAAAATAAAGGTAAAAGAGGAATGAAAGGGTGCAGAAAATAGGGATCATATGGCAAGGAAGAATAAATGGAAGGAGATGGGCAACTGGGAACTTGCATGCCCCAAATAAGGTTATGTAGAACTTTTATCTTTGAGGAATGGAATCAGATAAAAAAGATAGAGAAGAAATCATTGGAGGAGACTTTGATGCCTTACTATATGTTTGACTATATATATATATATATATATATATATATATATATATAGTGAGAGAGAGAAAGGCATCCTGAAAACAAGGGGTAGCCATTTACCAGAAATTGCTTGATTCAAGCTAGTAGACTCAGTAGGACACTAGGGAAAGACAAAACTCTAAAAATGGTGGTGTAGGAGGTAGAAATACAGGAGCAATACATATCCGACCATGTAGTAGTACCAGTGACAATAAGGACAGAGAGGAATGAGGTGCAGGGGTCAAGGGGAAGGGTTGTTATGAAGATGGGTAAGCTACAAATGAAAATATCACTAAAGGAAGTGACAAACACAAAAACTGATAAAAGAGACAATGGAGGAGAATGATGCAGACAAAACTTTAAAAAATACTGGTGGTGTAGAAACAAAGCAGCAGCTAAGATGAAGATCATGAGAGAGGATGAGTGGAAAGGGATGGAAAAAGAGGAGAATGTAAAACTGGAAGGGGAACTAAGCAGGAAACAAAAAATGTGGAAACTGTATAGACAGAGAAAAACTAAGGATAGAGAAAGCAGTAAAAAAAAACTAAACTGGAAGGAAAGGTAGGAACTGCAGTGGAAGGAGAGCAATGGTACTTGAGGTTCATTGTTGGATAACCAGGAAGGAACAGGGGAAACATCTAGCAAGGAAGTTTAAAAAAGTTAAAGGTGAGAGACAGAGAGAGAGAGAGAGAGAGAGAGAGATCATAGAGGAGGGCAGCATGGTTAGAGAAGCCTGTAGTGAATACTATACCAGGAACAAGAGATGGAAAAGAAAGTCTACTGGGAAGTTACAGACAGAGGAGACAGATATCAGGTAGAAGGAATACAGATGAAGAAATGGAATGCAAAAATCATGATGGAGGAGATTAAAGAGGCAGTTATGGCAATGAAAGACAGAAAAGTAATGGAACCAGATAGAAACTCAGTAGAGTTCCAGAAGTGGAGTGGAGAGGTAGTATGGGCAGTTATGAAGGAGGAGGAATGTGAAATGATAAATGATACAGGGAAACAGGGGAAGTAACAGGTACAATGAAAAGAACCAAGGCAGTAGTGATCCCAAAAGAGGGGGGTTACAGACTTGTCTCCTTAATAAATACAAACATCAAAGTGATGGCAAAAAGTCTGGATGAGATTCAACTGATAACAAGAGAGAAGGGCAGAATGGTTTTGTGATGGGAAGCAAGGTAGAAATAAATCAGTGGACCCTAGCAGAGTTTCTGGAGTGACAAGAACAAAAACGTGTCAAGGGGTGGGTGCAAAGGCAGGGATTTTTTTTTTTTTACCTACAAAAGGCCTTCAACACAGTTAGATGAGAATTCTTCTGAGAGACACTAGACAAAAAAGATGAATGAGAAAATATATAAGGCAATTTACAATGAGCCAAATATAGAGGCAGTGGTAAATGATTGCCCTCTGTCCCCATGCTAGTCATAGAGGAGCTGGCAAAAGAAGTAAGGAAAAGCACAACTGAAGGGAAGAATGGGAGTACAGTCAGGGTTTCTAATGGTTGCATTTTTATGTCTGAGAATATTGAGATGGCTGTAGAGGACATCATGCTACTTTTGCAATGTTTGAAAGTGATTCAGGGCTTAGATGCAATCAGAAAAAGAAGTTAGTCTTCAGAATAGAAGGAAAATGGGAAGTGGGACACATTAAGGAGAAGGAATACCCCAAATATCTGTGAGTATGTGCAGGGCAGAGATTAAGTAATACAAGGCAAAATAATTTGGAAAAGGGAGAGAGAGAGAGAGAATACAGGGAATGCTAGAGAAGAGACATAAAACATAACACATAATTAGGTAGAATCAATGTGATTAGAAAGATGATTCTCAGTTATAGTGCATGTACTAAGAGGTCAAACTATTAAAATTACAGAGGAACATGGAAGGGTGGCTAGAAAAAGGGAAAGGGATCTAAGTCTCTAAATCAAGCTAAGACTTGAGTAGTGAAAAGACGGCTGGGGACTCCCATATATACCCATGCAGGCCTTAACATATAACCTAGTTAGGTGAATACAGAGTAAAAGGGAGAACTAAAAGCAAGAGGAAAGAGGGCACATGGGAGTGAATGACTGAATGATGTGGCACTAAAGAGATGAAGAAAAATGTCATGGGGGCAATGAAAAGAAAGAGACATAAGCGGAAGGAGGCTGGGGCATTTTCATACTAAAAAACAACAAGTAGAAAAATGGAAACTTGGAATTCATGGGAGCAGAAACAGAAAGTGGCTTTTTTGATTTTTTTTTTTTCTTGTTAGCTTAGAGTTGAGAGGCATCAGGTCAGGAAATGGCAACAAGCACTAGATACGCTTCGGTGAAAGTTAATAAAGGAAAGGGCAGGAGGACAGATGGTATTCAAAACCCTGCAGGAATTTGGATCAACACAAAATGAATGGTGTCACACCACAATGGAAAAAGCAGGGGAAGACCTGATAGAGAAAGTGCAGGAAGCCACAAATAGAGATAAGCAAAAGATGGGAGAATGAAGAAGGGTGGCAGACTGAGGAAGCTGAGATGCAAACAATGCATGGGGTGGAAGATCAGTGCTGCATAGATGCATTCTCACATCTAAAAGATTATGTAAGGAGAGAATGAAAACTGACTCATGATGCTGGTGGTACATGACAGAAGAGGGAAGCATAGCTGTGTCTACCTGGGCCCAAAAGATCTGGACAGAGGCTCTGGAAATCTGGAAGAAGATATTTGTAAAAGAAGGTCAAAACTTTCGTGGATTTTGCATATGGGATAAAGGGAATGAAGAAGGTTTGAAAGGAAAATGAAATGTAGGTAATAAGACAAATTGTGAAGAGTATAATTGCCAAAACAGGAAAACAAGTGTCAGAAGGTAAACTAAACAGCAGATTTTAGGACATTATATGTAGAAGTATAAAGAAATAAGAGGGATGGAAGATAAAGAAAGAGAAGAATGGAAGGAGGTGATGACCTACTACCACTTAAAATGGTGGATAAGGGGATAAGTGGATAAGGGGAGAAAGTAACTACAATAGTAATAAGAATCAGAGAGCCACTGGTACAAATTAGCAAAACATGCACAAGCATGAGGATTGCAGACTATAATTGTGAATGGATATGAAAAATAAAGAAATCTTTATGACAAAAATATATTATGGTTCCAATATTACCTTCAGGAAACATGTACTCAAAGAACATATTCTCAAAACATGGCTCCTTCAATGCAGGAGTACCCCAGGGTTCAGTCTGGATCTATTGCTTTTCTCATTTTTCATCAATCATCTCACCAATGTCCTCCTTAATCTGAATATTATAATGCATGCTAATGACCTTCTTATACTTGAAACTAACAATAAACTAACACCACTCCAGATAAAACTACAAGACATCTTCAGTAAGATTTGCAACTAGACCCAAAAACAACAGGTTCCTTATCCACACCTTAAGATCTAACATCATGATCTTAGGAGTAGCTCAAAAGATTACCAAAAATACCAGCAGTGTTGTTACAGAAACAAATGTAAGCAACCTTCCAGCTATGACTGAATAAAATAATTGGCATCATCCATGACCCATCATTATCATTCTCTAAGCAAATATATTAATTAAAACAAAGCACCTTCATAGCAAAAATTGTGCTACAAAAAATTTCACTCGCTTACTCCACCCTACTGCCACACTATAGCAAGGAACTTATTAATTCCAAAAATTGTATATGGTCTTCCATTACTAACTTTCCACTCAAGCACAAATGCACAAAAATACAAATAGAAATTAAAAAAAAAATTGCAGACTTGCTGACCACAGAACCAATCATTGCTTACTCTTATCCAGGGTAAAATGGTTGCAAGTGAATGAAAGAGCAGGTCTATTACTGCCCTCCTAGAACTTTAAGAATCAACAAGTTGGGTCATTGCCCCACATTAAAATCCACCTTGTAAATCTGACACCACAGCTATGCACCCAGAGATATAAATAAGGATACCTTTCCCTACTTAGGCCCAGATATAAGACAGCTACGGGTGAAAGGCATTGGCAAAGCATGCACCTCTCATCTTGAACCAACTCCCAACAGACATAAGATAAAAAGATACTTTGCCCAGGTTCAAAAGCAAGATGAAAGAGTGTCTCCTTAAGGAATGTGTTTGTGCCTGCTATAAAGAGCACTAAATAAATCATAGGTAGCTACTAGGCCACTGACCCTAGGGCCTATATAAGCCTAGCCAAAAAGGTACCCTGGCTTTCGCCACCCAAGAAAATTATTTTCTTGTGTCCCTGTCGAGCAGAGCCCCAGAGGTGATCCCTGGGGTGAATTTCCTATTTCTCATTCAATCATCAAGATTTTTCTCGAAGAGTGCTAATGAGGAGCTTTGTTTGATAGGTAGTTTGTTCCAGAGTATGGGAAGTCTCTGGGACAGGAATCTATCCCTCCAGTATGTTCTGTTTATTGTGGTGACAAGGTTTAGGCCCCTAGAGTGAGTAGCTCGGAGGGACTGAGATTTCTTTAAGTGGAGCATGTCCAACAACTCTGGGTTTGACATAGCTTTGTATGTTAGGTAGAGATTGCTTCTGAGTAGGTGATATGCGACGGAGTAAAGCTGGAGTTTTTTGAGATGGTCTGCTTAGGGTATCTGTTTGAGGCTGGTAATCCTCTTTGTGAGGTATTTCTGCGGCCTTTCCAGTTGTTGTAGATGTCTTGTGAGGTACATACCAAAAGGGGCGTTGTACTCTATAATGGGTCTAATGAGTGATGAGTAGAGGGGAACAATGACCTCTTTTTTCCTGGATGAGAAACCTTTTGTGATGAGGTGTGCCACTTTCCTGACTACTGTGGCAATGTGATTATCAAAGCTGAGACTACTGTCCACCTGTGTCGCAAGGTCTCTTATCACACTTTCAGTGTTAAGTAGACTACCACCTATGTGATAGCTCATGGGTACAGAGTTTTTACCAAAGGGGATGACAATGCACTTTTTGGCATTGAGCTTGAGGCCATGGCTTTGACACCAGGCATCTGTCTCAGTGAGGCCCTTTTGTGGAATGTCCACATCATTAGGAGTTTCGATTATGGTTCCTAGTTTGTAGTCATCTGTGAACTTCTTTAGCCAAAGACCTTCTGTGTTAGCCTGTACTTCAGAAAAGTAGATACCAAACAGGAGAGGACCCAGGACTGAACCCTGTGGTACTCCACTTGTCACTGGTTTGAAGTTGGATTTGGAGTCTGCTACTTTCACAATGTGGGTTCTGTCAGTGAGCTAGTTGGCAACCCATCTTGTGACACAGGGATTTATACCTAGTTTAGTGAGTTTATCTATAATTCCAGAGTGGAGGATGGTGTCAAAAGCCTTGACAAGATCTAGATAGGCTGTGTGAACCACTTTACCCTCATATATGGCTTTGGTGACTGCTTCAAAGAAGTCTATCAGGTTTGGGAGACATGATCTGCCTTTTACAAACCCGAACTGTGTGGAGTCCAGAGTTTGGAGATTAACAATGTCTTTGTTTATAAATTCCATGATGATACATTCCATGGCCTTGCAGATCAGGCTCATTAGGCTAATGGAGCGGTAGTTCCCAGGGTCCGTGGTGGCTCCCCCTTTGTGGAGTGGGATAACCGTCACTGTGTGCCATTCAGTGGGCACAAAGCCTGAGATGAGGCTATGATTGAACATGGTGCTTAGGTGGGGTGCCAGTTCCTTCTGTAGTTCATGTAGAACGCAGCCTGGGATGTTGTCAGGTCCCATGGATGTTGTGTTCTTGGCTTTGGAGAGTGTGGTTTTTACCTGTGCAACCATGATTACAGAAACTTTGCATTTTTCCAGTATGGAGATGGGCCCTTTAGGGGGTGAGAGAGGGGTAAAGTTAGCACTGAATCTATCTGCCAGGATGTTGGCAATATCAGTTGGTTCTGTATATTTAGTGCCATTGTGCTGTAACTCAGAGCAGATCTGAGTGCTGCCATTGAGATTCTTGACATAGCTATAGAATGATTTGTGGTTGTCTTTAGAATCAGTGGTGATTTTGTTTTCGTAACTAGCTTTGGAGGATTTTATGAGGGATCTCAGCTTCTTACTGAGGCTGACCAGGGAGTTCCTCCAATTATGGGATTTTACTCTTTTTTGCAACAGCCTCTTTCTTATGTTGTAAAGTTTGTTTTTGACAGGTAACCACCAGATTGGCTTCCTTTTTTTTGGAGGATAGCATCTTAGTTCTGTTAGGGATAGCACGATCCATGCAATCATGTAAGTGGTTATAAAGGGCATTTGTGTAGGATTCAGCAGTTGTACTTCTATTGTCCGTCTGCATGGGTGTTGTGAAGTTTCCCACTTCTGTCTTAAGAAGCGTGAAGTTGGCTTTGGAGAAATATTTTATGGTTGTTTCCCTAATGGGGGTTGGGGGTGGGATGTGGATGTCTATAGTGATTAGCTTGTGGTTGGATCTGACCAATGAGGAATTGACCTCTGGTGTGGAACACCAGTCGCCCATGTTGGTAATGACCAGGTCTAGGATATTGCTGCCCCTGGTGGGGGTGTGGATAAGTTGATCCAACGCTTTGGAATTTATGAATTCTAGAAAACATTAAGCAAAAGAGTTGGTATATGAGTAGTTTTCCCAGTTAATGGTGGGGTAGTTGAAATTGCCCATTATGAGGGTGTTGGGTTGTACCCTAATATTTTCCAGGTTCATAGGTGTGTACTAGGCTAATGGCCCTGGAGCATTTACAAACCTAGTCTATAGAAGTGCCCTGGCATTGTGCTGCCCGACGTTAGTTCTCAGTGTATCTATCAAGTAGAGCCGCTGGAGTGATTCAAACAGATTGCCACAATATTGATGCTGCATACAGTATTCATGCTACAGTCACTTTTATCATCCTTAGTATGCAGTTTATTGTTCTTGCTGTAGTTACATCAAAACTGTATTGGAAATATTGTGCTGTTTTAACAAGTGTGATGGTCGTGATTATTTTGTACTGGTAACTGTAATGCACAAAGCATTTACTATTACACACTCTAAACCCTCTATTGAATAAAGATGTAACTGTCATATTCTGTACTCTTGCATTCAAAATATTGTTTGTATATCTGCAGTTGTCCTTATCTGTACTCTAAATATTTGTCTACTCAAAATATTTATTTATTTATTTATTTTGTTTTATTTTACATTTGTTAACCAGGAAAGTCCGACTGGACACATATCCATTTTCAGTGGAGGCCCGGGGAGAAAAGCTCCAATAGCATGTCATAAAGAAATTATACAAGAATATCATACAGAGATATAGGTTCCATAGAAACATATGTTATGTATAGATTAACAATTCCTTTAGTAAAGTCAGCATACAGCATTCTAGTAGTAGGGTTTATATAGAATATAAAATATGAACACACAAGAAAAATGTTTTTTTTTTCTTCTTTCTAAATTATGAGTACTCTCAATATTTTGTTACAGAAATAACCAGTGATTATTAAGCTTTACAGTGAAAGGAATTAGGGGGCCTTTAGTAGAATCCTTGAACATGGTATTGGTGCAAATTAACCTGGGGAGTAGCATGAACAAAGCCAATTGTTTGAGAAGGGGTGTACTTTAATTAAGCAAAAGCGGAAACCGTCGAATACGAACCTGTCAACACATAAACAGCGAAAAGCAGAAACTTCAAACGCACTAAATAGCGAAATCGGAAATGTCGAATTGTCATAGTTGGCCCTTCTGCGTATAGCTCCGTAAGGTAAGTGTGTGATAGTTACGGACCTTAGGGTTAAGGAGGGGTTAAGGGTAGTGCATAGATAGTTGTGTATGTGGGGTTTAGTGTAGGGTTACAAGTGGGGTTTTGGTGCTTTAATTTAGGGTTAGTAGTAGGGTTTTGGTTAGTGTATGTATGTGTTTTTTGTTGTTGTGTTTGCGTAGGTAGTATGTTATGGGCAGTGGGGTTGGCTGACTATTGCAGTTTCGATGTTTAAATTTTGCGGTTTTGCGTGTTCGACATTATCACGTTTCACTGTTTATGTGTCAACGGATTCATATTCGATGGATTCCGCTTTCGTTTAAAGTAGACCCTTTGAGAAGTGGGTTCTCACGAGTTTCTTAAATTGAATAGTGGAGGTAGTGGAGGTTATTTGGCTAGGTAGTGAATTCCAGATTTTGGCAATAGTACATGCAAAGAGAGATTTGCCAGCATCATTTTTGTGTCTGATAATGCTTATTAGGTTCTGAGAACTAGATTGTAAGGCTCTGGTAGGGATGTGGGGGTTAATTATATTTTGAAGTGCAGAGTTTTTTCTGGAAGGTAGGAGAGATTATGCGCTATTGTGAGTTGATTAAACAGAAGTAGTTGAGGTAGCTTGAGCCAATTGAGTTGGTTAAGGGCGAGACAGTGGTGGGATTTGTATGAGGTTTCAGAAGCGAACTTGGCTATATTGTTATAACAAGATTCCATTTTGTTCAGATCACTCTGGCAGAGATTAGTAAGGATAGGAGAGGCATAGAAAAGGATGGATAAGAGATGAGTTCTTGCAATAGTAGCTTTGGTTTGTTTAGTTATAAAGTGTTTGTTCCTGTAGAGAATAGTTTTTTATTAACTTTCTTAATGGTTTGTGCTATATGGATGTCAAATTTGAGGTTATTGTCTATTTCCACACCTAAGAGTTTAGTGTGTGCAGTTGGAGTGATTTGAATATTATTTTTGGAGTGAATGGTGAAAGTGTTGTTGAGGGGGAGGGGAGCATGACCTGGGCCAAAAATAATTAATTTAGTTTTTTTGGGGTTAAGAATAAGTTTGATGTTTGTGAACCATGTTTCAGCTAGAGTAAAAGTGTTTGGGTGAGGATTTGCAGTTCTTTTAATGTGGGGGTGGCACTTATAAGGGTGGTGTCATCTGCGTATTGTACTACTGATGCTGTGAGTGAGGAGGAATTGATTTGGTTGGTGAATAGTGAGAATTGCTTATAAATCTGCATTTCACTGTCTTTTTCTAGCTTTATTGCAAATATCTTGTTTTTCTAACTATTGTAATATCTTTGAATACTTGATGTACTTAACTGTTGCCCATAATGGCCTGGGTTGTGGCTGAAAAGTCCAGCTCACCTACTCAAATGGAAATAAATGGAAGAGTGAAGTCACCAACATATTGACTAATGCTACCGTGGTAATTCTAAAGCTGATTGACAAATACTGCAACAAACAATGGACCCAGATTTTATCCTTCACAACCACTGTTTTCACTTGTTTTAAAGTCTGCAAATGATATTGTCCCATTGTGTGTCGCTACAATGCAATATGCAGAGCTCTTTAACATAGGAGGGATTACAGCCATGTTTAACATGCCTTTCAGATCAAGTGAATAATTAATTCTAGTAAAGGCTTTTGGCAGACGCAGAAAAGCAGCCTGAACTGGACCTGCATTTAAATAATTTCCAACATAATCTGAAACAGAAAAGAGAGCAGTGACCAAAGTCCACAGAAAGCTGATGAGATCAAAGAAAAAACACTAGCTGTGAATGTACCAGGATGTGCCTTATCAAGCAGGTTATGGGAATTTGTGAAATTTTACTGAAAATGACTGATAAGAAGCAAATGTTTTGAGTCAAACTGCAAATGTTCAAAACTGCAGCACCACCTCAAATTAGAGAAATAAAACAAGAAAACCCTTAGACTTCTATTTATTACATGGGATTCATCTCCAAACTCTTTATGTGACATTGCCTGCCAAGGTCACAGGAACTCAGAAAAACTCCAAGGTTCAGTAATTGCATAATGTCAGACCTTTTTCTTGAGTCAGACCACTGTTTGCTGGATTATATTTAACAAGGAACCAATCAAATATGCACTTCTGCCTGCTAGTTGAAGATAACCATGTGTCAGTCATTGGCAAATACCAACTTTAAGCAAATTTACGGTGAAAGTGTATTTTCATATGGAGGATACCATCTCATTCCTCGTGCTCATAGGAATAAAAAAGATTGCAAAGATAGCTGGATTAGTGGTTGCAATAACTGTAAAAAAAATGAGGACACCCAGAAAAAAAATGTGGGTGCAGGGATTACCTACAAACTTTGCAAAGAAAAACAACCCTATTCAGAATCAAATCAGGGAACCCTATTCAGAAGCAAATCAGGGAATCTGTGGCTATCATTGCTCTATTGCACTGCCCTGTATGTAAACTGATTGCAGATAGCTGGATTAATGGTTGCAAGTTGTAAGGAAAAAAAAAACTTAAGATTTAATTCAAATATACAAAAAAGTGACTTTCTCTGAATAAAATGTAGTTTACCTCATAAATTTTACTTCATATAACAAGGAAGCAATCTGACAACATACATGTGCTTAGCACAATAGTTCTACTCGTATCTTGGGTTCAATTCAGATTGCAGCAGCAAATGACTACCTTTATTCTGTAGACCTAATAGCATGAAAACAATAGGTACCGATGGAGTTAAAAATGATGATAGTACCACTTAGGGCAGCCAGGATAAGGAACAAGTCACAGCCAATCTTTGCCAGTCATTTCCTACCAGCATTCATTACCTGGAAGTTTTCTGCAATAACCTAAATGCAGGCACATACCATATATGTGAAAGTATAACATATATGTAGATATATATAGCTATCTCTCGCTCGCTCCCTCTCTCTCTCTCTCTCTATATATATATATATATATATATATATATATATATATATATATATATGTATATATATGGAGTCCCTTCACAAGCTCGAAGTTTCAAAATTTCAAACTGCAAATGGTTGAGGCCATAAGATTGAAGTTTTGAAACTTTGAACATTTTGAATGGAGATCACCATACAGTGTAAAACAGGAAATTTACTGTTTTCCTCACTGTTGTGTGAGTTCATATATTTATTTAGTAGAGCATGTGGGGGTGCAGTAGGGCTTGCCCCCCTGCAAAAACATTAAAAAAATTTCTGCTCTTAATTTTTTTTGTAATTAAAAGTTTGAAAACTTTGATCTTATGGTCTCAACCATTGCAGTTCGAAGTTTTGAAACTTTATACACACACACACACACACACACACACACACACACATACACACACACACACACACACACACACACATATATATATATATATATATATATATATATATATATATATACATATATATATATACATATATATATATATATATATATATATATATATATATATATATATATCGTGACCAACCTGCAAGCCTCACTTAGTTGTAAACTTGAGCAGTGCTATAACAAAATTGCCAGATTCGCATGACTCACCACTGTTTAACACTAAAAACACTTAACTGTCCAGAGCTTTCTCACCAGCTGTCTTATACTCAGCTCACCTTAACAAATAAAATTATCCATACACTGTCCCCCTTACTCCAGTAGTATCTTCCAAATTGTCCCCTTTGGTCAAATAATAAACAGCTGCTTACCATCTACAAACCACAAAGACCTGCTGGAGTCAATCTCTATTCCAATAGTGCAGGTAAAACTTGGAATAAAATTCCTATATCAATTAGATCTATCACACACCTTTATGTTTTAAAACCATTACTAAAAGACCTCCTCTCTGCCTCTGGGCTTTGTCCCTGCTCCTCATCTGGGACATAGCTCTGTAATACTCTTCAACACCTTTCTTATACCTCCTTCTATAGCATGAAATCACTTAACCTGCTTATCCCCTTCTAATACCTCACTTTATTGTACTTCCTATATTCCTGTACTACTATTCCTACTTCTAATTAGCACAACCAAATTACTATTCCATTATTACTTCTCTGTTAACACTCAAACATGCTTATCTCTTCTAACACCTCCCTCTATTGTATTTCTAAAATTACTACTACCTATCTTATATATGACTCTGTCTTTAAAGTCTGAGTATAAGGCTTATAATTTTAATGTTTCTGAATATCAGTACAAATGTTATTATACTATCATGATATGTATTCACTGAAACTGCATTATAAATGTGTTATTATAAATATTGATTGCATTAAATATGATACCTTGGAGCTTTTCTCCCCAGGCCTCCACTGAAAAAGACATATATGCCCAGTCGGAGTTTCTGGTAAACAAATGTTCCATTTTGTTGCATTTCTTAAATCTTCTGGTTCATTATGCAAACTGCTCTGATTCAGCATGTAATTGGCTGTCTCTCCTGCATTTGTCAAGCCTGCAGTTTCTGTTTCTCATTATATTCCAAATTTATTAAAGAAAAGAAATGCAACCATAACTTCTTAAAAAAACATTAAGACAGGAGTAAGAACAACAGTAATGTTAGCAAGTTAAACAGAGTAGTAAACTCATCACCTTTAAGCCAAAAGCAACTATTACCATAATGGAACACTGGTCATAAACAAAGAAAAACTAAAAGGCCACTCATAAAAAGGCATACATCCGAATACTCTACTTTTGGAGAACATATGACACCCACCAACAACCCTAGATTTAATTTTGATTGTTATATGCTCTAAAGTTAGTTAATTGTCCCCTAGAAGAAACTATGCTCAACTTACAACAGCATTAACCATGTATACCTAAAGTAATAAACTATATACATAATCTAGATCACTAAGACGTAAACTATATCAGAGCACTTTTAGGTAAGATACACAAGTCTGTTAATGGCTGAAAGTTACTTTCTTATTTTTAAAACTCAGCCACCATGAATTCTTTCTGTGCTCAATGTGAAGGATACCAGGTTGTGAATCTGTTTAGGAAGAAAATAAATGCTTTGCTCCAAATATCAGATAAAATCTTCCAATGCTTAAAATACATCCTACAAAAGAAACAAAGGTCAGTCTAGTCCATTTTGGGAGGGAACTGCTAATGTTCCAACCCAGGTATGCCAAATATCCAAAAACTGGGAAGTGTTTAATTTGGGAGTTGATTGTGGGGACAGTTAAGAAAGACCACCATGGAGAAGGTCCTCATATTGAATTCTACCTGAAACATGCTCTGCCATTTGGCGAGTACTTCTCCCAAAAACCTCAGTCTGTCTAAAAACCCAGGCTTTGTAAAACTGATTTGATTTAAGTATTCCTGTGGATCTTTCTATCTTAATGTCATTCTTTTTAGTAACTGGATAATTATATTATTGCATCTGTAGTTTGTGTTATTGTTTTTGCTAATAATTTCTTGTATTATTTGTCAGTACTTCCAGCAGAGCAATATATTACCCTGTAAACATTCTTTCAGTGAATTAAAATCGAATGCCAAATATTAAGAAAAAAAACTCTTGCCTTAATCCATCCCTGCCAATGAAGGGGTTTTCATTCTAATTGAAAGGCATTATAATCCCAAATTCTTTGCCCTTCTAAGCCCTTCTAAGCCTTCACCTAGAGAACTGCTGCTATGCAAAACTATTTCTCCACCCACCTCTAGCATGCATTTGAATCTCAAACTTTGGGTGAGGTCAGGATGGTTGCATCTCTCAGAGGTGGTTTAATAATATTTATCTCAATGTAAACCAATGTAGGTCTAGGGTGAAATCTGATTTGAACATAAGTGCATTTGGGTGCAGTTACATTGGATTGCTGCAAACTGGAGAAGCCAACTCTTCCCTGAATGAAGGGAAGATATATCTTTTCTCACTCTTGGATGTGATCCATCCCACAAAAAAATTGTCATCTGTCTCTGTAATTTGTCTAGATAGGAAAATTTATAAGTGTGACACAAATGTCTCATTAGAAAAAGAATCCTAGGAAGGATAAACATTTTAATCATTTAGAAAGAACAACAATAAATGATTTTACAGCATTTGATTCTACTAATAATTTGTTTGCATAGTCGATGCTAGCTCATTGGTATAACCTGAGCAGTTATATGAACTCCTAAATATTTTCACTCTAACTACCTGCTAGTGCAAACTGGCAAGATAGGAGTATAGCATGGCTGTATCTAACTTTGATGGGAGAAATATAATGATTTTGTTTTCATTCAGTGTCAACCTTGCAATATGTTCAAGATATTTAAAACAGTCTAAGACTTTCTTATAATTGTGCTTTGTCTGTGAGATCTTGACAACACAATACTCAGTGAACCAGGCAGAAACTAATGTGCCATATGTGAACAGCAAGACTAAACTTCGTAACACCACCACAGCAGTCTCCGCTTCAATGAGTCTATCAATGAAATTCAATACTCCAAAATATACGAAGAGCTAAGGCTCCACTTCAATAAGTCTGTCCATGAAATTCAGTACTCCAAAAATGAAAAGATTAAAAACAAAAATTTAATAAATCTAACATGAAAAATGACATAAAAAGTGCTTTCGGCTATTCAGCCTTCTTCAGATCATAAAACATTCTCAGATTTTACCATTTAAAAAGAAAATCCTAATCAATCAAGTGTCCACTTCCGATTTCACAAACAAACTATTAACCAATGTCTGAAGCAACAATATCAGTTCCTTATTGGAGAGAAAGTACATTTCATTATTTATCAGAGCCATTCCGGCGAAAGAAAATACTCGCCAATCACCATTGCTTCCTTATTCACACCTTCCCTCTCATAGGTCTATAACAGTAAAGACTAATTGGATAACTAAAGTACACTTCATTATTCATCAATCTTCAGAGCCAATCAGGTGAAAGAAAATACTTGCCAAATCACTATTGCTTCCTTAGTCGCACCTTCCCTATCATAGGTCCGTAACAGTAAAAGCTGATTGGATAAGAGCGTGGCATTCAGTCAAGATTTGAATAAAAAGACTACATTGAGCATTTTTATAGCCAATCTGTTTGATGGAAATTTGACCCACATTATTGGTCCAAGAGTGCCGTTACATAAAATGAGTCTCTAATCATACAGATGGCTCATAAATGAATTAGTAACAAAATTTTAGCATCAGTTGCTATCCCTGTCACCCAAACATCCTTGGCATTTTTCGGTATAAATACATCGTGGCAATAAGCCATACTTAATCATTAAGGGAAGGTGGATCTAAACAGCCAAGGAAGAAATTTTCATAGAGTCAGTAGAATATTGTCGTAGTAGAAATTATGTGCCCAAGCAAATAATAATATCCAGAAACCAATAGTCATTCTTGCTCCTTAAGTAGTTCATCTTAATATTGGCTTAAAATAACCATTAAGACAAAATTCATCCAGTGGTAGTATTTAGCAAAACTTTTCATAGAGTACATGGAATGGTGACATAGTGAAAAGTGTGTGCCCAATCAAGTAATAATATCCAGTAACCATATGTGCCATATGTGGGTGTTTTAATGGCCCTATTGTTCAAATGGAATTCCAGAAAATGAATGTGCTGTGGCTGTGCTAGATGACACAATCATCAGTGAACCAAGTAGAAACTAATGTGGCTTATGTGTGTGTTTTATTGCCCTGTCATTCAAATGAGATTCTAGAAAATGAACATAGTCACTAACAGGAAAAAAAAAGAGGGGATAGTGGGCTGCATTGAAACATACCCCAGGGTAGGTAATTTATTTATTTATTTATTTAATTACATTTGTTTACTGGGAAATTCCAACTGGATATAGGTCCTGTTTCAGTGGAGGTCCGAGGAGCAAAGCTCCACAGAACAATAAATGAGCAGCAGAGTACATGAAGAACAACTGAATATACATACAATAGCAAATAATACATACCACAGCAAACATTAGCTATGCATACAACATGAAACATAGTAATGAACAGATATACCAATATCTAGCTAGAGGCTAGGAATAAAGGTAGGATGTATATACACATAGTACTAAGCTCAAACAGATACTGTTCTAAACTCATATACCTAAATCTTATATACAAATATTGCACTAAACTCAAGCAGATATAAAGTAGAAGCTCCACACGAAGGTGGAACAAGCTAGTGGGGCTAATGGAAGGGGAAGATAGAGGAGTAAGAGAGGAGACTGAGTGAGTAGTATATGTGGTAGTGAGAGGAAGCTAGGTGTACGTCAGTTGGATATGTATTTGGAGTTGAGATGACATGAGCTAGTTAAGCATGTTATAACAAGTCTGAGAGATTGAGTGAGGAGGGAAGGGGAGGATAAAGGGTGAGCCAGAGCCTACAGTGGAAGGAATGCAATGATCAGACAGTGTGAGGCAGGGTGGCTAGGAGAGGGGAAAGGAAGGGGAGGTAAAAGGAGGGTTACTAGTTGGGATGCACATGAAATGTGAGTCCTTTAGTTGCAATGATACCGTGGGCCTTTTATACAGCAGATGGCATTCCATGATATTAATATTAAATATCATAGGTGAGTTTATACACTGAGTGAAATGTTTTCTTGAATTCTATTAAAATCACCACCCCACAAAGGTTCATTTGCCATCACCACCTTTGAACATTGAGCCATAGTCTTACAAGATCTGTCCTAGCTATTCTGTATTTCACAAACCTTTGTTGAGCAGGAGAGACAAGGTCCAAGAATATCTCATTCAGTCTTTTAGCTAAGACAAAAGATTTTAAGCTCTACTTGCAAAAGCGATATTGGTCTGTAATTACTCTGGGACGTTTTACCCTCATGTGGTTTGAGGAATACAATATTTTTAGCCAGTAGAGTATCTTGAGGGTATTCACCTTTATTTTCTCCTTCTGGAACTTTTTGAAAGGAACTAATAACTGTTCCTTAAATGCTTTAAAGAACGCCAACATGAGTCCTTCCAAACCCTGGGCTTTGCCAGAGCTAAAAGTTTCAATTAAACTGAAGATCTCTGATTCTTAAATTGGAGCATCCAGTTGGAGTTTCCTCCTTAGCCAAGTCTTTATAAAGCTGTAATCCAAAAGAAATGAGATGCAATTATTCCCTTACAGGCATGAAGAATTTGGCTTTGGTCTTATATATTCCTTTGCCAAAATCTCATTGATTCTCACTGGATCATGTGTGAGGACTTTCTCCTGGTGAAGAAGAGCAAAAATAGCCCTTTCCCTTCTCCATTTCATAAGTTTCTGGGCAATGAGTTTTTGAGACATCATTCCCTGGGCCTAATAAAAGGTTCTGTGCCTGTGGCATTTGCTCTGTATGAAAGTGTATGGAATAAACGTTTCTTTTAGCATCATTAAGCTTCATGTGTATTAATTTGCCTGTACAGCCTGATGTCATATTCCTTTTCCTACCTTTTTAACATATCTCATATCTTCTAACTGAGCAAGTTAAGTCATCTGTTCTTTATATTCTCATAAACTAAATACATGTTTAGATAGCACTCTATCTGACAACTTAAAGAACTCTCTCTGTGCCCATGTCAAAATCCCGCTGTTCAGGGATGAAGACCAAAACTGAGAGATCTTGGGGCGTAATTGTTTTTTATAAATTACAGAGTTTAATAACAGAGCTGAATTTCCATGAGGGGTGGTTGACATGATGGTCTAGCAATCTTAGACCCATAGTTAAACTAGCAAGATCTGATCATGTGGAGATGCAAATGTCAATCTTGACAACCTTGAGTAGTAACTTTATTTAAAATAATACAATACTATGTTTTAAGGATTGATACATGGAAGGACAATATCTGGAGATTAAGCAAAAATCTTGCATCCTCCCACCAAATATATAACTTTAATCAGACTGGGACTATGAGCAGGAAAGTTCATTTAGGACAGATGAGGCTCACCCTGTGAAGTTATAAACACGGTCAGGAATCCTACTGCCATAATTCATTGTGACTTAAATTCTGTTCCCAAAACATCCTGCTATTTGTACAAATATAGAGATTTAGAACATAAAGTAAAATACAAAGAGATTTAAACAATAAAATAATAATATGCTAATAGTAATCCTATAAGAAAATAGAAGCCTTCTGTTTTGGATCATTATCTTAGAACCAGCATTATTGAACTCCTTTCTAGCACAATGGCATTAAATGCCTGATATTTGTTGCTAAGCAAACTTTTTAGGTTTAGATCTTCATTCTCCTTATGATGACCATACAATATATGGATGATTCCTTCATATTCTGCGTTTGTTCCATATTTTGGAAATTTTATTTTTATTTTCTTGCTTGCTTGTTAATTTTCATTTATAAGGTTGGCCGGCACCCTCTTTGTTCCACAACTCTTCATCCTTAACAAATATGACAGTAATCACTCCTACTGGCAATCCTGATCTTGTGTGCAGTATAAATAAAGTCTGCCTCATGCACTGTAACTCCCTGTAGTAAACTGTTCAGTCTAATTCTTCCATTAAACATGCCAACTAAAATGAAGATCTGGGGGACAGTGGATCCCTGGTGACTTTTTATCACATTTTGGGTCTAATACTAGACTGAAATCCCCCCAGTAATGAAGAAGACAATTTGTGATTTAAATATCAAAATGGCTGAATAAAACTTAAGTGTGACTTATCATCCATGTTTGGGCCATAAAAATTTACTAGAAGAATAAAATATGTTTGTTAACTCTTGTAATTCTTTCTCTAACTTGTGAGTCTGTGACATATTTTCTTTCAACCCATCCTGGTGAAATAGTTGTGGTAATTAAACGTGAGGTGCCCCACCCATTCCATTCACTTGAAACCTGGGCTTTAGCCTTCTTCTTAACTTTATTTCTTGTAAATAAATACCTGATATTGATTCCCAGAAATAAAATTTAAAACTACCTTTCCCCTTATAGGAGTAGACATTCTCCTTACATCAAAAATTTAAAAAGTTGATAAGACTCTGTTTAGGTTCATCATGCACTAAGGCATTTCTTGGTGTGGAACCTTGGATGGTTATTCCCAGAGAGTAGCATATGGATAGTGAATGTGTGAAATTATCATGCAGTATATTGCCCTTATATTTCTGGCCATATAACAAATATTCTGCCAGGCAGCTGGTCATGTGTTATAATTAGTGTCAGGCAGATATCAGTCCCCTCATAACAAACAACTTTGTCACTTAAACAAAACCATAACTGAGCCTTCAAGAGAATTACTGTGCCCTAATTACATTGCAGGGGCTCAGCTCTTATTAACAACTCACTTTCGATAGTCCCACAAATGCAGAGTCATCTTGCCCTAATAACGGACAAAACCATTACCACAGAAAAGATATACTAGATTGTCATACAACAGAATCTCACAAAAGAATGAGTCAACTAGGATAAGATATCCCCATTACTTCATAAAGAAGCATGGATAGCTCAGTAAGACTTAAATGGATCTCCTTGTATGGCAGACACAGAGTACAAAGCAAACTTCTTTCATTCTTTACACTTATTGATTAGGAGGCAGCTAGCTAACCTGGGTAGCAAGAAGTGAGTGACCTGCTTCAATACTAATATCACCCAAGGAGACCAACATGTTCTCCAACTTCACTATTTCAGTTTCAGAACCAAAGACCTCCAAGTCCATGTGGGAGTTGTTATCTTTCTGAGACTGGGTTGCTGGGGGGGGGGGGGTAAATCTGTTAGGTGCTGGCCATGCAGCCTTTTTTGTATTTTTCTTTAGCTTCATGAATGGTTTAGTGAGTGATGATGTCATCTGTCTTCCTTTTTTTTTCTTTTTTTTGTTGTACCTTCAGGGATTGCAGAAGGATTCCCATTGTCTTTTACTGTTTCTGTGAATCGCTCTCTTCTTGCTTCGACATTAGAGGCAATGAACATTTCTACATTCATCACCACTGTAAAGGCATTTATCTGGGACTCCTTTGATACCTGCAAAGTTACTGGAAAATGAGGTTGCCCTGAGAAGCCCCTTTCTTTGAAGACATGTAGGTATGGCACTAAAGCTTTCCTTTTCAGAAAAGAGCCACACTGTAATCTGGTGCCATGCCTGCTGGAGCCCCAGCAATGTGTAGGTTGTTAGCTAGCAGCATGGCTTTGTTCAAGGCAGCCCTCCTGTCAGCGTAATTTAAGTATTTGAATATATGTTGTCATTGGTACTTTGAGTCACATGTCCTAGGAGTTACTCTGTGCTCACATTCAACAATAAGTCTTGATCTTCCCGTAGCAATTTGTGCATCTCTGTTGTGATAAATCCCCTAGGATTGCTTCTGACCCTGTTTTCAGGGAGATCAAAGAGGCAGATATTGTAGCTCCTGGCCTCTTCAAGTCTTTAATTTAATTGTTAAATTGTACAGATGAATTAAAAGGTTTGTTTGGAACTTACCTCTAATTTTCTATGCTTTCTGTGCTAGAGGTAATATTCCATAGCTTGGGGAGCTTGTAAATGCTCCAGCTGGACTTCATGATTAGTAGTGGTAATTTTAATGTGCAAAACTTCCAGTGCTGTTGTTTTAAGGACTGGTGTTAGGGATTCAATTCAAGCTTTGATTAGCTTAATGTCTTCAGTGATAGAGTTCCCCTATTCTGTCATACTGCTGCAGAGATTTATGTCATAACTGTTTATTCTTGCCCAGGAAAAGCAGAACTATTAAAGGCGTCTACTTCACTGCTGTAGATGCACAATTATTATTGGTCAAATGGTGAATGGTGGTGTAACTCTCTTGGGGATACATTTGTGAACAGTTAAGTACCTTTTAAACATGAGATATTACTTCTTAATGGGTCAGGAACAGTGCTCTATCATTAGAACTTGCCCACCATAAGCACAAGCCCAACAGTCTTCCCCATTTAACTTTGGCCAGTATCATGTGCTTTACTGAATTTTTTTTTTTACCTCTTGCACATCATTTGATATACTTAATATTAGCATTTGTCTCTGGTATCTTAGCTCATGTAGCAATCTGAATTTAATTCTTTTTAAAGTTAAATCCATATCCAACTTTTGACTTTCTACATACTTTCACTGATAAAACTCAATACTTTCGGGCAGTTTATATAAATGCCTGAACATTCAGCACTCTATCCTTTACCTTAAACTCAACTGTGACAGAATGCCCTTTCATAAATTACATTTCGTTTTGGACCACAGAAACAAAAATACATGGCTTCTGTTTAATTGCCCATAGCATAAAATACTTACCTGGATTTTTTCACTTTCTTTATCAAGTTTGGTTGCAACTTGAAAACTATGAATCTCTGCCTCATGCAAATAGGCAAATGGCTTTGTAAAGTCCAGCAATTTTGGTGGGTTAAACTTGGTCACGTTTGTTAACTTCTTAAAGTCAGTTATTTTGGACTAATAGGCTGATAATCCATGAAATGACTCAACTGCAAACTAAAAGATAATATTATTTTCTGATAAGAGAAGCTTACTCTGAGCCTTATGGGTTCAGTCAACTGGTTGACACAGTTTTCAGGTGTCAATGTCATTTTTCAGTTATTATAAGCAAAAAATATATTGGTTCTATATCTAACACCAAGTTGCAGTGCATACCCAGAATTACCCAGTCATCTTGACACCAGCAAAGTAAAACAGCAGATTTAATAATTTACAAAATAGCAACATAGCACAAAGGTAGATAATAGCTTTATCTTACATTCCCAGCTGCAAAAGTGACCAACCAAACTCAATGCATTATGGGGATTTGACAGTTCTTAAAAACACAAGGCTATTATATATAACCACAGTTTTATATATACCTTAAAAGATGTACACCCTTTTGTTAATATGGTTTCTATGATAATGTTTTGCGTTTAATATATATTGTATTCATGCATTTTTTTTTTTTACTTTTATGTACAGTATATTCAGATGTACAACTGGTCAAACAATAACTGGAGACTTTTGACTGTGAGTGTGTGTGTGTGTGTGTGTGTGTGTGTGTGTGTGTGTGTGTGTGTGTGTGTGTGTGTGTGTGTGTGCAACAAGACATATCAGTCTATAAATCTGCGTTATCTTATTACACACACCCCCATCAGACGTTATGAGAATACCAATTGTTGCTTGCTAATAATCAGTACAAGCTTAATCCAAGAGACTTTGGGTTTTAATAAGCTTATGTTGGGTCACAGAGTGCAGAGCTATCAAATGTTGGACTTGTCAACATGAAGAAAAGGGATTCACATGCCCTACTTAGTTTTAACTGATTTTTTTTATATAAAAGAAGATTACTAATCCAGGTTAAATTAAAAATACTTAACAATGCAAATTCAGCAGAGATGGAAATGAAAAGTCTTATCAAAGCTAAGAAAGCAGTTGTAATAGCAAAGAACAGGGCATTGGAGGTATTCTTCCAGCTTCTGGAAAGTGACTCAGTAGGCAGCACAAAGAAACTATAAGTTGCAAGAGAAAGACAGAAAGATAAAGATAGTCAGTCACCCTTTATAAGGGACGCCAGCAGCAACCTGCTCACCAGTCCACAGGACAGCAAAAGCAAATGGAAGGAGTACTTACAGCAGGTTCTGAATGAAGGAAATTTTATAGAAGCTGTACTGCCCCAGACATGGCCTATGTTCAATTAAGAAGAGGAGCTCACCATAGAAGAAGTAAGAAGAGCAGTTAGGAAAATGAAGTCCAGGAAAGCACCAGACTCAGATGAGGTCTCAGCACACATGGTAGAAATGGCTTCTGATGTACTCATAGCAGTGTGGAAAGAAAGGAATATCACATATGACTGGAGAATAAGCATACTCATGCCACTGTACAAGAACAAAGGGACATCTACAACTGTGGGCAAGTACAGAGTTATTAAAATCCTGTCACATTGCATGAAAGTTGTGGAGAGGGTGGTTGATAAAGGGATATGCAGAGTAGTAGAAAGTAAGATGTGAGATGAGCAGTTCAGATTCAGATCAGAATGCAGCACAACTGATCTGATATTTGCAGTGAGACAGATAGTTGAGAAGAAGCTAGAGATGAAGAAAGATTCCTGATGGGCATTCCTAGACTTGGAGAAAGCATATGACAAGGTCCCAAGAAAGCTAATTTAGGCAGTAGTGTGGTGGTTTGAAGTCCCAGAAACATTGGTAGAATTAGTACAGGCTATGTACAAGGACCCACTGCTATTCATAATGGTGATGGACTACATTAGCAAACAGGTCAGAGGGGACAGATGCTGTATGCAGACGATGTGGCATTACAGGCAGACTCTGAGCAAGAACTTCAGCAAAGATAGGGGAATGGAATGCAAAACTGAAGGCACATGGGATGAAACTGAGCACAGATAAGACAATGATAATGGTAGCAAATTGGGTAAATCAGAAGAATCTGAGAATTGAGGTGGAAGGGAAGACAGTGGAACAGGTTAAAAGCTTCAAGTACCTGGGAGGGGTGGTTGACGAGAAGGGATATCTGCATGAAGAGGTTAAAGCTAGAATTAAAGGGGCTGCTGCCAACTGACATAGATTGTCAGTGGTAGTGTATGACTGAAGAATGTGAAAGAAACTGAAAAGTAAGGTGTACAAAACAGCGGTGCAACCAGTACTACTGTATGGTACAGAAACTTGGGCAGTAAAGGCAGGGCAGATAAGTAAGCTAGAGGAGAATGAAAGGAAGTGCCTGAGATGGGTGGTAGGATGCACACTGTGGAACAGATGAAAAAATGAGGGCACAGCAGAAGCCAAAGTAGCTCCAGCTGCAGGAAATATCAAAGAAAACAGATTATGGTGGTTTGGGCACGTGCAGAAAAGTAGAAGACAATCTGCTGAAGATGATTTGGGACAGACAGGAAGAAGGTAAGAGGAAACGAGGGTATCCAGTAAAGAGGTGGATGGATTGTGGAAGAGAAAATCTGTGACAGTCAGACATGAATTTGAAGAAGGCAGGAGTGTGACACTGAAGAGAGAAATAGTGACAGTTAACATGACACCTCAAGCCCATGTAGAAAATGGGAAAAAAAGGGGCTGATGATAATGATGAAGGCACACTCCACCTACCACTCATAAAAAAGACCCATAGAGTATATGTACTAAGCATGCACCACACTTGAAACTAGTGCTAGTGACAGGACAGACACAAAAGAAAATCACATCAGATACCACCCTATAAGAGCAAGTTTACATAGGAAATGATTCCAGTACAACAGCTGTAGATTGCAATATATGGTAATGCTGTGTGAATCAAGAACAAAGTTCCCCTGCACGTAGGGAGTTGCACGGCAAAAAACAGAACCAAAAAGTAAAAACTAAGCCAGCAACAAGTGAGCCATGACACAATTAGTAGTTTATTAAAACTACTAGAGACTTCATAAAAAGCTTGCATAACAGACCGGTTTTGGCCTGGATTTCACCTGGCCTTCTTCAGTGTATAACAAAAAAGCTAACCAAAACGAAGTCTTATATAATGAATCAAAACATTTGATTGGTTGACAAGACACATCCAATTCCTTAAGCTCATGAATATTCATGTAATGTTAGACAGTATTTATACACCACAAAAAAAATTTTCTGTCATAAATATTCATTAAGCCCTGGGTTAAATAGGGCACCAAGTTTGGTAATCCATTTCTTTTCCTTTGCATCAAGTTTCTGATGCCAACCAGATTTATGAGTTCTATCACCAATGAGTTTATCAATAATAATGAAATGAAACTGAGCTGTTTGGGGTGAAGGGTGACATGGACACTTAGTGAACTAAAAATGGTAATTTTTTTATAACTATTTGCTACCACAACATAGGTTCACTAAGAGAACATTTTATAGTTTCATAGTTTAGTACTAGGCTATCTGCCCTGGGGCATTTGTAAGCCTAGCCATAGTGATGTGGCTTTCGCCACCCCATGAAATGGTACAAAAAATGCACAGAATAGATTTAGAATACTGTGCCTCTGACTAGTAGTGACACAGTGAAGGTCCCCTTATATAATAGAATTAGTTTACTGTGCCCCTGTCTAGTAGTGACACAGATGTGACCCCTGGGGTAAACTTACGATCTCCCATCCACTCATCAAGATTTCTCTTGAAGAGAGTCAGTGAGGGGCTCTGCCTAACATGAACTGGGATCTTGTTCCGGAGCATGGGAAGCCTCTGGGTTATGAATCTATCCCTCCAGCATGTCCTATTCATACTTGTGCCGAGGTTTAAGTCTTTAGCTCTCGTGGTTCTGATGGATTTGGATTTTTTGAGGTGGAACATGTCCATCAGTTCCTGATTGGACATGGCCTTGTACGTCAGGCAGAGATCACCTCTGAGCAGGCGGTATGCTACTGAATAGAGCTGGAGTTTCTTTAGTCTGGCAGAATAAGACATATGTTGGAGACCCTTGATCCTCTTGGTGAGGTACTTTTGTGGTCTCTCCAGCTGTTGCAAATGCCGGGTGAGGTACATACCAAATGGGGCATTGTACTCAATAATGTGTCTAATGAGGGAGGAGTATAGGGGTACAATGACATCCTTGGACCTGGATGTGAATCCCTTCATGATAAGGTGTGTAAGGTAGAATGTTTTTCTAACTACTTTGGCAACGTGGGTGTCAAATGAGAGGTCGCTGTTGACTTGGGTCCCTAGGTCTCTGATTACTTTTTCTGTACTCAGTGGGTTGCTGTCTATGTGATAATTTGTGGGTACTTTGTTTTTCCCAAAGGGGATGACTATACATTTTTTGGCATTTAGTTTAAGGCCATGACTCCGGCACCAGTTGTCCATTTCTGTGAGGCCTTTTTGTAGGATGTATGTGTCCGCTGGTGTATCAACTATGGCGCCTAGTTTGCAGTCATCTGCGAACTTTGTCAGCCACAACCCTCCCATGTTTGCTTTAACATCTGAGAAATAGATGCCGAACAAGAGGGTTCCCAGGACAGATCCCTGTGGGACACCACTTGTGACTGGCTTTGAGTCTGACATTGCTCCAGTGATTTTAATTTTATGGGTTCTGTCCTTTAGCCAGTTTGCAACCCATCTAGTGACATAAGGGTTTACGTTTAAGCTGTTGAGCTTATCTATGATGCCTGAGTGGGGTATTGTGTCAAAGGCCTTAGCCAAGTCCAGGTAGGCTGTATGGACTGCTTTGCCCTCAACAATGGCTCTAGTGACTGTTTCGAAAAAGTCAACCAGGTTCAAAAGGCAGCATCTGCCCTTTACAAAGCCAAACTGGGTGGGGTCAAGTGTCTGTAGGTCCCCAATGTCTCTGTTTATGAGTTCCATAATGATTCTTTCCATAGCTTTGCAGACCAGGCTGGTTAAGCTTATGGGGCGGTAGTTCCCAGGGTCTGTAGAGGTACCCCCTTTGTGGAGTAGGACCACTGTTGCTGTACACCAGAGTTCAGGTACATATCCTGTAGTAAGGCTAAGGTTAAATAGCATTTTTATGTGCGGGTTTAGCTCCTCTTGGAGTTCACGTAGCACGCAACCCGGGATACCGTCAGGTCCCATTGATGCTGTGTTTTTAGCTTTGTTGAGGGTGGCTCTCACTTGGACATCTGAGATGACAGGGAGAATACATTCAGCTGGGATAAGTATTTCTTCTTTTGGGGGTGAGGGAGGGGAGAAATTTGCACTGAACCTGTCAGCCAGAATGTTGGTGATATCTGTGGGTTCAGTGTATATTTTTGTTGTTGTGAACTAACTCTGAGCATATCTGAGGGTTTCCACCCAGGTTTCTAACATAGCTGAAGAAGGCTTTGTGGTTATCTTTAGTGTCCTTAGCGATTTTTCTCTCAAAGTTGGCCTTGGATGTTTTTATGAGAGAACGTAGTTTTCTGCTACTGTTGATCAGAGATGTCTTCCCTTTATGGGAATTTGCTCTGTCGTGCAGTAGCTTCCTTCTTTTGTTATACAATTTGTTAATGGCTAAGGTCCACCAGACAGGACGCTTGCCTTTGGTGAAGAGGGACTTGGATTTATTTGGGATTGCATGATCCATGCATTCTTGGAGATGTCCATAGAAAGCATTTGTGAAGGATTCGGCATTGTGGGATGTGGTATCCACTGGCCCAGTGGGCTTAAAGGATACCATCTCAGTCTTAAGAAGAGTAAAGTCTGCTTTTGAGAAGTTTTTCACTGTGGTCTTTTGTGCTAGAGGTGGAGGTGGGATATGTATATCCATGGTGATTAGTTTGTGGTCAGATCTCACTAGTGAGGGGTATACCTCCGGTGTGGAGCATTTTGTCCCCATGTTTGTGATGATCAGGTCTAGTATATTATCTCCCCTAGTGGGAGAGGTGACTAGTTGTTCCAGTGCATTTGAATTTATGAATTCCAGGAACCTTTGGGCTAGGGTGTTAGGGCTAGAATAATGTAACCAATCTATGTTTGGGTAGTTGAAGTCTCCCAGTATGATGGTATTTTGCGATGCATTCATATCCTCCAATGTCTTCAGGAAGGCTGAGTGGGGTTCCTGAGATTGGGAGGGTGGTCTGTAACATGCTACCAGTTGTATAGCAGTTTTGCCTATGGTTAGTTACACCTGTATGGTCTCCGATGCTTCATGTGTTGCTACTAACCTGGAGGTGTGGGTGTCCTTGATGAATATGGACACTGCCCCTCCCTTTGTGGTTCGGCCCGGGTTTTGGGGCCGAAAAGCATGATACGAGGTATAGCCTGGTAGTGCTGGGGTGCTCTCAGGAGCCTTGAACCAGGTTTCAGTTACTGCACAGACGTCGATGTTCTCCATACAGAGGAGTGCATCGAGAGCCTGCATCTTGAGAGTTAGACTTCTGGCGTTGAGCAGCATTACCCTTAGTTTTTTTCCATTTTTGTTTTCTAATGAGGTGGGTTTGTCTTTTGAGCCTTGCCTAAAAAAGGCACTATGGGGGTGGCAAGAGCCTTAGCCAATATCCGGAAGCCCAGTGGTGGTAGGTGTAAGCCATCCCTTGTGAAGCAGCGTAGCTTGTCCAACATGTCATCCCAGGCAGACAGACATTGGATCCCCTTAGAATGACACCAGTACTTGAGCCAATTATTAAAGCTGATCATCTTGTCTTTGTATTGTGGCATCATTCTTGATGAAGGCAAGATGCTGCTCAGGGTCAGGGTCATACCAGCCTGGGCTACATAATCAGAGAGCTCCTCTATGTCTCTTTTCATGTAGTCCAGGGAGGTATGTCTCAGGTCATTCACTCTAGCATGGACAATGATGGAATCATATTTGTACTTGCTTTGGAGTGACCTAAGTGCGTGTGTTATGTGGTGGATCCTAGCTCCCGATAGGCAGCTCACAGTCACCCTCTCCTTGTTCAGCCTGGTAAGCGGGACATCAGTGTGTCTGACTATATTGTCACCTATTACTAGTGTATCAGGCATGGTGTTTGGCCTTAAGGGCTGTGATTGATTGGCACACTGATTTATTGAAGTATGTGTTGCATGTGTTTTGTTTTGAGGTGGTGGGTTTTTGGATGTCTGCTTTGGGAGCCTCTGTTGTTTTGGTAAGTTTTTTATTAGAGCCTCCGAGTATGTCTTTGTGTTTTTATGTGTTTGGTTTGCAGTTGTGGTAGGTCTATCTGGGACTGGGTTTGTTGTGTGTGTGGTTACGATCTCCTCCTGCCTGGTCGAGCCAGCCCTGAGTTGAGAGAGTTCAGCCTCCAGTTTGGCTATATAGTTGCATCTCTCAAATGTATTTGTGTTTGTTGGGAGGAGGAGAGGGTTGTCTGTGCATATGAGACAATTGTAGCATTGTCTCAAGATACCCACATTTACCAGCTGAACTGGAGTGGACGCCAGAAATCTACCACTCGACATGCTAGAACAGTATGAGTGAGTGCTGTGCCTTTAAGGGAAGTGGATATTCACAGGGGTGGTAGGTGGATGCAGTGCTTACTTAGTACGAGAGTGCTTACTTAGTAGAGAAGTTTTGAGAACAAGTGCTAGGTTTATAATATAGCGGGTAGTCTGATTATACTAATAGTAGAGCTTCCTTAAACGAAAATTTGAAGAGCAGACTTGGCGGAGCCAGAAGAAGTTTAACCTTGTTTAACTGGCGCTGCGCTATGCGCACAACCGCGCAAAGCCGTGCAAACGTGGATTTTAAACAGGGAACTTCAAAAGAGCTAGAAATGGTCCAAAACAACTAATTACTACAGCTCTTGTGCTGAGGTCACTTCCTACAGGGACAGGTAGGCTGCTCAAGGCTCCCCACTCCCACTGGTGAGCAAAGAAACTTCCTTCTATCCAAGTAAGGTAATGGACAACACAGGAACTACACCACAGCCCAGAATACAGCAATGCCTGTAAACTGGTCTAAACTAGTCGAGGCGAGGCGGGAAAACAAGGATTATTTTTTGGATTTTTTTTTGTTTTTAGATAGAAACACACAAAAAATGCAGAGACAGTAATAAATCAGTTAAACAGGCTAGCACACTTTAGTGGGCAGCCTCAACAGTTAAATTAAACAAACAAACAAACAAACTTTCGATCAAATTCGACTAAAATGTAACTTTAAGTGCAGATATTAAAATAATGCAGCAAACAGCTAAAAAACAGTTTAAGCTTGTTTAGGGTAAGCTAGAGAAACTATTCCAAGTAAAAAAACAGAAAGACACTTAAATCCAAAAAGTAGTCGCTTTTCTGAGTTCTCTGTAGCTAGGACCACTCTGCAGGACCAAGAAGAGCTTGTCTGAGTAGTATAGCCAGAAAAAAATGTTCAGAGGCGGATTTTAAACAGGGAACTTCAAAAGAGCTAGAAATGGTCCAAAACAACCAATAACCACAGCTCTTGTGCTGAGGTCGCTTCCTACAGGGACAGGTAGGCTGCTCAAGGCTCCCCACTCCCACTGGTGAGCAAAGAAGCTTCCTTCTATCCAAGTAAGGTAATGGACAACACAGGAAGTACACCACAGCCCAGAATACAGCAATGCCTGCAAACTGGTCTAAACTAGTCAAGGAGAGGCGGGAAAACAAGGATTATTTTTTTGATTTTTTTTTGTTTTTAGATAGAAACACACAGAAAATGCAGAGACAGTAATAAATCAGTTACACAGGCTAGCACACTTTAGTGGGCAGCCTCAACAGTTAAATTAAACAAACAAACAAACAAACAAACTTTCGATCAAATTTGACTAAAATGTAACTTTAAGTGCAGATATTAAAATAATGCAGCAAACAGCTAAAAAAACAGTTTAAGCTTGTTTAGGGTAAGCTAGAGAAGCTATTCCAAGTAAAAAAAACAGCAAAGATACTTAAATCCAGAAAGTAGTCGCTTTTCTGAGTTCTCTGTAGCTAGGACCACTCTGCAGGACCACGAGGAGCTTGTCTGAGTAGTATAGCCAGAAAAAAATGCCCAGAGGTGGATTTTAAACAGGGAACTTCAAAAGAGCTAGAAATGGTCCAAAACAACCAATTACTACAGCTCTTGTGCTGAGGTCACTTCCTACAGGGACAGGTAGGCTGCTCAAGGCTCCCCACTTCCACTAGTGAGCAAAGAAACTTCCCTCTATCCAAGTAAGGTAATGGACAACACAGGAACTACACCACAGCCCATAATACAGCAATGCCTGTAAACTGGTCTAAACTAGTCAAGGAGAGGCGGGAAAACAAGGATTATATTTTTGTTTTTTTTTTGTTTTTAGATAGAAACACACAGAAAATGCAGAGACAGTAATAAATCAGTTACACAGGCTAGCAAACTTTAGTGGGCAGCCTCAACAGTTAAATTAAACAAACAAACAAACAAACTTTCGATCAAATTCGACTAAAATGTAACTTTAAGTGCAGATATTAAAATAATGCAGCAAACAGCTAATAAAACAGTTTAAGCTTGTTTAGGGTAAGCTAGGGAAGCTATTCCAAGTAAAAAAACAGCAAAGATACTTAAATCCAGAAAGTAGTTGCTTTTCTGAGTTCTCTGTAGCTAGGACCACTCTGCAGGACCACGAGGAGCTTGTCTGAGTAGTATAGCCAGAAAAAAATGCCCAGAGGCGGATTTTAAACAGGGAAC
The DNA here is from genome assembly GCF_019279795.1 of Protopterus annectens. Taxonomy (NCBI): domain Eukaryota; kingdom Metazoa; phylum Chordata; order Ceratodontiformes; family Protopteridae; genus Protopterus; species Protopterus annectens. The sequence goes on from NC_056746.1 coordinate 817,642,670, forward strand.
TTCAAAAGAGCTAGAAATGGTCCAAAACAACCAATTACTACAGCTCTTGTGCTGAGGTCACTTCCTACAGGGACAGGTAGGCTGCTCAAGGCTCCCCACTCCCACTGGTGAGCAAAGAAACTTCCCTCTATCCAAGTAAGGTAATGGACAGCACAGGAACTACACCACAGCCCAGAATACAGCAATGCCTGTAAACTTGTCTAAACTAGTCGAGGAGAGGCGGGAAAAGAAGGATTACTTTTTTAGGGTTTTTTGTTTTTAGATAGAAACACACAGAAAATGCAGAGCCAGTAATAAATCAGTTACACAGGCTAGCACACTTTAGTGGGCAGCCTCAACAGTTAAATTAAACAAACAAACAAACTTTCGATCAAATTTGACTAAAATGTAACTTTAAGTGCAGATATTAAAATAATGAAGCAAACAGCTAAAAAACAGTTTAAGCTTGTTTAGGGTAAGCTAGAGAAGCTATTCCAAGTAAAAAAACAGAAAAGATACTTAAATCCAGAAAGTAGTCGCTTTTCTGAGTTCTCTGTAGCTAGGACCACCCTGCAGGACCACGAGGAGCTTGTCTGAGTAGTATAGCCAGAAAAAAATGCCCAGAGGCGGATTTTAAACAGGGAACTTCAAAATAGCTAGAAATGGTCCAAAACAACCAATTACTACAGCTCTTGTGCTGAGTTCACTTCCTACAGGGACAGGTAGGCTGCTCAAGGCTCCCCACTCCCACTGCTGAGCAAAAAAACTTCCTTCTATCCAAGTAAGGTAATGGACAACACAGGAACTACACCACAGCCCAGAATACAGCAATGCCTGTAAACTGGTCTAAACTAGTCAAGGAGAGGCGGGAAAACAAGGATTATTTTTTTGTTTTGTTTTGTTTTTAGATAGAAACACACAGAAAATGCAGAGACAGTAATAAATCAGTTACACAGGCTAGCACACTTTAGAGGGCAGCCTCAACAGTTAAATTAAACAAACAAACAAACAAACTTTCGATCAAATTCGACTAAAATGTAACTTTAA